>NC_057804.1:536374527-536587499 GCF_018294505.1 Triticum aestivum | reverse complement strand
ATATATTTTTTGACTTTTCCATAATTAAGAATATTTATTAGTTATATGAAAAATAATTAAACAACAAACTTATGAATTATGAAAATGTGCATATCATTATTCAAATTTTTTATAACTAAAATAATATTTATAAATTGTAATTTCACCAATATTTATGATATTCTAAACGATATAAATATTTTTATAACCAGAAATACAATTTAGTTTATATGATTTTTCCGAAAAATAATACATCCAAACTATTTAAATTTTTTTGAATATTTTTCTAAATAAATTATCTTTTGTATGTATAAAATTAATAAACACACTAATATTTGAAATTTATATTTAATACCATCATTAAATTTTACGTACCTTTTACAAATTCTAAAAAAAAAGAACGCTAACATATGGGGCCTGCTGGTCATAGAGACATATATAAAGCAAGCCTTCTGTTAGAAGTGGGTCCCGTGCCACGTGTGCGTGCTAATCAATATACGGTGCCACATCAACGCATTATATGTCTACGGATAGGATTATTACCGTATTTGCATGCTTGTGCCAAGTTTTAGAATCAGTTTGGTGTATTTTTCAAGTTCAGGCACCAAAGTGAACGACGGTGGCAAGTTTAAGCACCACCGGTGATATTACCTCTTTATAGTTTATAGGTGTTCCTAGTATAATTTGATGGTAGAGGCCTGATGATGTATTTTACATTACAATTCTTGTTGCATTACCTTGTAGTGTTGTAAATATTTGTATCTTTATGTTTTCAACTAAGTGAGAGTTAGCCCTTTTTAGTCTTACTCACAAAGTAAGCTTGCAATGGCTATAAAATTTGAGTGAAGGTCAATTCATTTTCAATTGAGTGTTAAATATAGTACTTATTAAACTTAGATCACAGTTACATCGTCCACAACTACCATACTGCCTGAGGCTTTACCTCATGAGCCGCGGTGTTAGCCACTCGAGGACAATGAATAAACATGACTATGTGTTGTTGTGCCAATACTCTAAGAAAATTGCTGCTACAGCATCCCACCACCATGCCCCCTACAAAAATTGATGACATCAAGAGAATTCGATTCTGCTTGAACCCGTGGAAACCAATTGGTGAAAATAGCATCCGAAAGCAATAGGGATGCACTTGCATTGAGCAGCCGGGAAGTGGCCCTTCTTGTCGCATATGACAGAGGCAGTGGCGTCTGAACCTTCCTCTTCGACATTTACCTTGATGAACTTGGGTTCATGTCTACTCCCCCTCTGAGACTAGGGCGCTCAATTTTGACTTCCGAAAATTTCCCTCCCAATCCACCACAAGTACCAACAACCGATAGCAATGACCTCCTTATGGTTCAACGATGGCATCATCCGAAGATTAACCGTAGTTCGAGCAATGCTTGAAGAGCCACCATAGTAGTTATTGTGTAGCTGCTGCCTTAGATCTGTTGTTATCGACATGCGCACAATACGAAAGTTCCTATGTAGGATTTTGTAGGGTAGTCGATCAAGAGATTCGGTATGTTTGTGTCTGTCATTGTGGTGAAGGGGATGTGTGTGTTCGGTAGTTTGTGTCTGTCATTGTGGTGAAGGCGATGTGTGTGTTCAGTAGTTTGTTTCTCTATTGTGTGGTCTGTTGGGGGTGATGTAAGCGCTAAATATGTATGGCAACAGTACTTTGTTTTGTGTCCAGATTTAAATACTTTGAGATAACTACATAATATTGCACTTCTGTAAACAGAATTGTTGTTTTGCAGTCAATTTTTTGTGTCTTCATTTGAACTTTTGTCCGTCGGACAGTGCGCTATGATTAGTGCTGGAAACTTTGGCAGGAGGCTTTTTGTCTTGAATTTTTTTTATGGTATTTTGTTGCAGGGGGCACTCATTTTTGTCTCGAGTTCATGGATGATATTAATTGTTCCCTTGTATATTTTCAACTAAGTGAGAATTGGCCCTTTTTAGTCTTACTCACAATGTAAATTTTGCGTAATACATGTTCTGCAGCCGGTGTCATTTTCTATTGAATGTTAAATAGATGCTCAAACAATGGTAATGTCTTATTTTAGGAAAAACCATCATGACTAGCTTTATTAAACCTAGATCACAGTTACATCATCCACAAGTGTGTTGACAATACTGCCCGAAAGCTCGTCAACCCAATTATTACAAAAAATAAACTTAGCTCATTAGCCACGTGTTAGCTGCTCGAGGACAATGACTAAACATGACCTTTCCAATATATGGCGAAAATTGCTGCTGCAACATCCCACCACTCGTAACTGAACCCGATGGAAACCAAGAGAATTAGCAAACACTGGCCCATCTCGCATAGCCATCGCTTCCATCATCATAGCATCCGAAGCATAGGGGCGTACTTACTTTAAGCCGCCAGCTTGGGTCCAGGTTTACTCCACTTCTGATCAAGATCACTAGGACTCTTCAAGTTTGACTTCAGAAAATTTCCTGCTATGCCCAACACTTTTTTTTTAGAATCTGCTATGCCCAACACTTTTTTTTTTAGAATCTGCTATGCCCAACACTGACATATATAGGCCACCAAACAAAAGGTGGGGCTGGTTCATATTTGCCCCCGAATCCACAACCGGTAGCAATGACCTTATGGTTATGATGATGATGATGGCATGATCTGAAGATTAACCGCTGGCAGTTCGAGCACCACTGAACCAAAACGATCCACATGAACCACAGAAGAGATCAAGTCCATGAGTCCCTACCGGTTACACAGCTTCTTGGCGTTTGCACATTGAACCAACATGTGCCGTCGCTGCAAGGTTACCAACAATGGTATGCCTAACACCACAATGTTGTTTCATGCAAAAAAAAAAACATTTTGTTTGAGTACTAGAAAAACCCTACTCAAAGTTCTCTTTAGAACAAGTTAAAAGTACGGCAGAGTATGCAGGTGCAACACAACACCGAGTCACCAACATAAGTTTGACATTGATTCGGTTTTTTTTTTGTCCGAGAGTGACAAAGTTTGACACTGTTAATTACATAACGGCAACTAAAACATCAATAGAGATATATACAGCTATATTTAGCATCTAAGCAGGTCTCGGTCCAAACCAACGCTTGATGTCAGGTAGCATCATCTATGGATTATACTTCGACATATTAGACAAAGAATAACTGTAAGATGAACCCTTCTTATCGGATGCTCGAGAGACATATGCAAGGGGATCTTCAGAATAGAGCTTTGACCTTGATGATGCGCTGGCACCTGGAACGCTCAAACCACCTGGTCTGATCGATGCCAAATTGTAGAAGTCTGCCACGCCGCCACTGTACTGAGTCTGAACAGATAAAGCAGCCAGGGTCTGATTCTGGATGCCAAGGGGACGCTGGTTCCCAGCAGAAAGCAATGGATTATGAGCGGTAGCTGGAACTATGTTATGGCTAGAAACAGCTTGGTACTTGTTCGCAACTCCAGCTGTAGGGAGGCTCTGCCTTAACATGAGCTCCTGACTCGATGTTCCTACCGGGCAGGCGTTCTGGCCCAAGGAACCTTGTACGGCACTCTCTGGAAGCTGTGGTCTCTTCCTGGAGTCCAGAATGTTCTTACTAACTTCACGAGCAGCTGCAGCTGCAGCATTGGCTGCTCGCTTTCTCTCTGCACTTTGCAGATCCAATTGTGTCATTCGGTTGTTAGCTTCTTCCAAAATAGGCAGCTCTTCTAGTTTATGTTCTTTAATGAACTTCTGCAATGCTCCGAGCAATGTACGCTCTTTTGCATCACCTGCATCCTGCCGAAGCATTTTAAGAAACGACAATTCAGACGACCATGAATACATGATGTTTCATAATAGATGATACTGCAGCAGAGCTACCTGAGAGGCAGGACCGTCTCCCCTGATGCGGATCATGTTCCCAGCATTTTTCGCATCATTCACATATGACCTAAGAATAGGCAATAAAGGATATTTGTGCACTAAATTAAGAGCTTGGATAAATTTGACTGCATCGAGCTGTTTGCCTTTGTTTATCATTGCCTGAGTGAGAACTGGTGCAAAGAAAACATGCGGAGATTAATATTCTCATCGTCTCAGCTCATAGAACTAACAAGGTGGAACAGAAAATAACATGCAATGGACTCTTAAAACATAAAGTTCACACCAGAAAGCTACACAATAGAATGAAGTGAACAAACAGACACCACAAACAGGCCGAACAAACAAGAAGATCAGATATAATTAAATCTTCTCATCTACTATGTCACTTGATGTTGGGCAGAGCTGTATTCGATACTCATCGCCTTCCTGAAAAATTATCCAAAGATCTGCTTAAAAAACCAAGTATAAAAACTACAATCAAGGGAGAAAAGGAGAAAAATGGAAATAAACAATGAAGTAAACTAAATTTCCGAACTGAGCACATAGAATCAGAACAAGCACTAAGTGCCTAGGGAGAAAAGGAGAAGAAAAAAAGGCAAACAATGATGTGAACTACCAACTAGAAGTGTTAGCATGATTATACATGTATACAAGCAAACTCAGCCTATAAACCGATATAGGACAATAAGGCTCCGCTTGTACTTGCTGAATCGTACATGAACTTATTTTATAATCGAGTGTTATATAAAAATAACCATAAAGGGCAACCTGGTGCATGTAGCTCCCGCTTGCGCAGGGTCCAGGGAAGGGTCCGACTATATAAAAATAACCATGAAAGCAGGAAAGAGCTAGTTACAAACGTTCAAATAGAGAAAGGCTGGTTGGGCAAACAGGATTATTACAATCCACCACAATGCCAAACGTACCCTAAGAGCCACTACGCATCCCCTGGAATAGCTCCCGCCTACTATTTGGTCTTGAAGCTTAAAAGATAATACCAAGAATGAAACAGGTTCAGTTCATCCATTAGCATAGAGTCATGGACATCAGAATTGAAGAATGGCAGCAGCATTCAAGTTTTCATATACCTAAATTAAAATAGCCTACAGTTAGGATTTACAAGTGACCTTGCAGAAATAAATAGCGTGTAGCTCTGAACCAGAGTGCCTTAGGGAGAAAAGGAGAAAAGAGGAAAGACCAACAATGTGAACTACAATTACCAACTAAGCACATAGGTTTAGCGCACAGAAGTGTTAACATGATTATACAGGCAAATCACAAAACAGATGAAGAAATATATTATATTAGACAGCTGAAAACAAAGCAAAAGTGAAAAGATTGCTCAAGTAGAGAATTTAGATGCGGTTAGCAAGCTAAGACAGGGAAATAAACTGCACAATTTAGAAGTGGTCATGACTCAGGCATTGAATGGGAACAATTGCAGCATTCGCTATATGCCAATCAGTCCCAACAGTTGGGAATTGTTTTACAAAGGTATCATCACAGCGTCACAGGTCACATGATACAGTGTTCAACGTACAAAGTTAGTGTACCAAGTACATGAAGAAGCCTAAAAATCTAACAGCAAAATCAGAGAACAATATTGAAAGGTTCAACAATAACTCATGAGCCAAGGCAAGTTGGCAACTGAAACCAACAGTAACAATGTACGATATGAGCAACACTCTCAATGCTTAACTCACAAAACCACAAGCATTATAAAAACAAGCTAGGAGTTTTTACAGAATAATCTCCAAAATAAGACTTATCATTTAGGGTTCCTAGAAATGAACGGTTCATATTCAATCCCTTCTGCCCTGCCTTGCACTTACGTTATAAGCTCACTAGTTAGTAGACTCAGAAGATAACAAGTGAAATAAGTGATGTTATTGAATAAGCTCAAGATGATCGTGGATAAATTGGCATAGGACAATAAGGCTCAGCTTACAGTTGCCTAATTGTGCTACACTGAACTTGTTTCATAGCGAAGTGATGTGGATAAATACTCCATGAAAGCAAGAAAGAGCTGGTTACCAAACATTAAGATAGGGAAAGGCTGGTTAGGCAAACAAGATTATTGTAATCTACCACAATGCCAAAAGTGGCCTAAGAGCCCTTATGCACCCGGGCAATTTTTTGGAGTTGAAGCTCAAAAGATAATACCAAGAACAGAAACAGGCTCGGTTCATCCATTAGCACAGAGTCACGGACATCGGAATTGAAGAATGGCAGAAGCATAAAAAAAATCATATGCCTAAACTAAAATAGGCTACAGTTAGGAGAGACCTTGCAAAAAGTAAATAGCATATGTTGATGAAACATCGATACAGCAAAGATGCAGATGAAACAACTGGACAAAAAGAAAAATACAAGGATATAGCAATATAGGCCTCCCAAAAAAAATATCAACAGTGCATCGACCCAACAAATCCAGGAAGACGGTTAATTTACATGGATTATGATAGGTGGGTAAACCAACATAGAAATAAAGCTACAGCGTGAGAATAAAAGAAATATTAATAATATGATTAAAGGATCAAGGGCAGATGACAAATGTCCTATGAAATCGTGATATTCCAAATGAAGAGTTCAGCATAAAAATTTAATATAGTACTTCCAAGTGCCAGTCAACCTGAACAACTTAAACATGATCAATCAAAACCATCAGACACTAAATCTGTGATATCTAACTGCAAATAGATCATGATGGTAAAGAGTTTTGCATCAGCATTTCATCTTGTACCTTGACAAGAGCATCTCCAAATTGCATATTCACAAACAGCTCCAGGTTGCAGGATTTAAATGCAAATAAAAAAAATGAAAGAATCACCACGGGGAAGTTCTAACAGAACAATGTGTTGCAGTCTGTGGCAATATCAATCGAAAATGGAGTGTTGGATTCCTACTACTAGAATAATGGCAGTCTACTCAAGAAACGATTAACATAAAGGTTACCCCTGGCACTATTGCTAGCCATTCCTAGTAAGGATACTGGATACTGGAAACTGATATCGTGACATATCACTGCATCAAGCAGGAAAGTAACCTATCGGAATGATGGGCATAGTGGCGCTTCCGGTCAGGTCAGTTAGGGCGCATTTGGATTCCAAGCAAGCAAGAATGGTTATAACCTTGCTTAAGAAAGAAATAGGTGTTTGGTTGGTTAAAACAATTTAAAACCAGCTTTGCCAATCAAACTAGCTTCAATGGACTAAAAAAACCAGCAAGAACGAGAAAAGTGATCCGCAGGTGCTACTGTGATGATAACCACTGTTTGCTCATATTTCATGGCTAGCTAGTACTAGTAGAAAGCTAGATGAAGATGAACCAAGCAAATCTCCTAGCCTTGCATCCTGTAGCTTGTGCTAGCTAGAAATACTCTACTTGCTTAGCTAGGCATAGTCAACGGAAGATGCAAACACACATTTACTGAACAACATGGTTGCACAGAGCATAATGCAGTTCTAATTTTCCTAAGGCGAGGAAAAGGTGCCTTACCTGGTAGATGCTTGTCGAGGTCGAGGCCAAGGCCGAGGAAGATCTCCACGGCGCGCTCCCGGCTCGAGATCGACACGACCAGATCGAGCACCTGGACGGCGCCACCAACATCCTCCACCAAACCAAATACCCCGACGAGAAGCAGAAAGGCGATCGTCTCATTCTTAAACAGCGACTGCTCCTCGATCCGCTTGCTCCGTTTCCAGTCCGCCGCGACAGCCTTGGCCTCCTCTCGCGCCTCCGGCGACGGCTTCACGCCGAGCGCGCGAATCCGGTCGAGGAGGTCGATGAGCAGGCGGCAGGACACCTTGGATTCACCGTCCGCCTTGCCATTGGTCGGAGGCGAGCGGCAGAACCCCGCGGCCGCGGCGAGCACCAGGAGCCCCGGGTCGGGAGCCACCAGCAGGGCGGCGTCGAGTGAGCGAACGGGGTCCCGGAACTCGTCCCTGTGCTCGGCGAGGTACGCGCGGAGGCCTGGCCCGTCCATCCCGGAGCAGAGCAGCTCGAGCTGGGAGAAGCCTTCGAGGCAGGAGGCGAGGGTGGAGTCGATTGTGGTGGCATCGGAATAGAGGGTGCGCCATGCGGAAGTGAAGGCGGAGAGGGCGGTCGAGTAGGTCTGGAGGGAGGCGACGGCGTCGAGCACGGAGGGGTTCGGCTCTCGCTCGGCCGCCATGGCTGCAGCCAGCGCCGGAAACCCTTGGCTCTGCCTACGGGTCTACGCTAGCCGGTGGGGGGAGGTGGAAGATGCAGGCTTGGTTGGAAGAGGCCCACGTTGAGTAAGAGCCCAAGTCAGAGCATCTCCAACAGCCGCACTAAACTAGCGCCGCGCCGCAAATTAGGCCGTTTTAGCGCGCGCGCAACGCGCCGGGTCGTTTCAGCGGGCGCGCAAAAACGGCACGCGCGCTATAACGAGTTGGACGCGCGGTCGAAAACACTTCGGGCGCCCGCTACAGCGCGCGGCACACTCGAGCGCTCGCGCCGCACTCTCTCCTCTCCTCCTCCTACGCCTCGCGCGCGCCAGCGCCAGCGCCCTGCCACCCACCCATGGACGCGCACACCGGTACCCCGCTCACCCCGTTGTACAGCCGCGACCCCCCCGCCGCCGCCGCAGCCGCCGCCTCCGCCGGAAACCCTAGCGCGGGAAGCGTTGGCGGCGCCACCGCCGGAGCTCCGCCGAGCGTCGGCCTCGCGGGCAGCCTCTTCTTGCCGCCGCGGATGACCACGACGCCGGGTGGCGTCGCGCCGGCGCCGTCCCGTGCCGCCGCCGCACCGTCGAAGAAGGTCCCCAATGCGGCGCGGACGAAGAAGGGCAAAACATCCGCGAAGAAAAACAAGGCGGCGGACGGCTCCGGCAGCACGAAGGCGAGGGGAAAGAGGCTTGCAGGGCGTTCGACGGCCGCGGCGGCTACCGAAGCGTCGGCGAGCTCACTCGTTGAGCCGGCCGCCGACGCGCACCACGTGTTCGACGAAATGCCCCCAAGGTGAAAAAAATTCCAACTTTTCTTTTTTTCTTATTTTTTCAATGCATCATCACATATAGATAGCTTATTTGCATTGTTCAAAAAACTTTGTAGTCTCAACGATGATGCATACATGTCCACTATGGGTGTTGGGTCCAACAATTCGCATTGGTCTCAAACCAATGACATCCATTTCGAAGACCATGAGTTTGAGGTGGACGAGGAGGGTGAGGGAATTGTCGAGGCGCCGAAAGGAAGAGCGGGCAATTACTCCACCAACGATGACAAGTTACTATGCTATACTTATTTGCAAGTGTCGAGGGATCCATCCATTGGAGGTGATCAAAGTAGAGACGCGTATTGGGGGCGAATGAAAGAACACTTTGATGCTCACAACGTTAGTGGAATTAACCGCTCCGAGAGATCACTTCGGTCCCGATGGTCGACAATCAACTCAGATTGTCAAAAGTGGGCGGCCACACAAAAGTAAGTGGACAAGATTAACCCAAGTGGCACAAATGAGGATGATCGAGTAAGTGGCATCTCATATATGTTCATCATACTTGTTTTTGGTGACCGAAGTGCTAACTTGTTTTGTTTTTCTTGTAGTACAATATTGCACAAAACTTGTTCAAAGAAGAGACAAGGATAACCAATAAGGGGAAGATCAAGAAAGGCAGGATCTTTACCTTGCCTCATTGCTATGAAGTGTTAAAGGATGATGAGAAATGGAAGAAGCGTGAAGGTTTGGAGAATTTGCATTTGAGCAACAAACGGAAGCGAGCAATTGAGATGAATGATGATGAGGAGGAGGATGATGCATCAAGGGATGACGGCAAGAGAAGCCCCACACCCAACTCGGTTTCATACTCGAAGCCAAAATGACCGGATGGGTGCAAGAAAGACAAAACCGAAAAGAAGAAGAGGAAAGGAGATGATGAGCTCAAAAATGCTATGGAAGCTATTATGAAGGCAAGGGTGGAATCCAATGAGGTGAGGAAAATGGCAAGGAACCAAGATGACGTGGCCGAGGAGAGGAGGTTGGCGGCCGAGGAGAGAAGGGTGGCGGCCGAGGAGAGGAAGGTGGCTTTGGAGGAGAGGAAAGTGAGCAATGAGGAGCGAGCTAAGTTGTTGGAATGGGAGAAACACTTGTTCTTCTTGGACACATCTAACCTCAATGCGGCGCAAAAGGAGTATGTCAATCTTGCCCAACAAGAAGTCTTGATCCAAAAAAGAGCCATGGTTGCCGCCATGGGAGGCATGGGTGCACCTCCGGCCGCCATGGGAGGCATGAGTGGCTTTGGAGCACCCTCCGACGCTATGGCCGCCATGGGAGGCATGAGTTTTGCTTCTCTCATGGGAGGCATGGGTGCACCTCCGGCCGCCATGGGTGGAATGTCTTTCGATGTGCCTTCTCACACACATTCCCATGGAGATGCCGATGAAGATCTTGCCAACACCGTCGGAGCTTCACGAGATGCGGTGCGTGATGAGGAGAGGGAGGAAGATTCATTTTCGGAGGCGGAAGAGTCGTCTTCGGAAGATGAGGACGAAGACGAGGAAGATGAAGATTGATGTGTCATGTCTTGAACTTTAGTTTGCATTTGAACTTGGTTGGATGAACTTGTGGGCATGAACTTTTATTCATCATCAACTTATTTGCGTCAAATTTCACATGTTCATTGCATTTTGATGAATGTTTCAAACTCATTTTATGTCCAAAATATCATATATATTAATGCCCGACGAGTCACGCGCGCTGTATTTTTGCGCGCTGCATTATAGTGCGGCTGCTGGAGCCAGCACTGGCGGCCGCGCTAAACATGCCGAAGCGCGCGCGGCAAACAGGTTTTTTGCGCGCCGCGCTTTGCGCGGCTGTTGGAGATGCTCTCATGTACAAGCCTACAGTCCAAGATAACAAAGAGATGCCCATGCCCATCTACATATGCTCAACGAGCCTTAAGAAAAGTATACTCACTCACTCCCAAAATACGTGTCTCAAATTTGTACTACCTAGTACAAATTTACTAAGCTCAAGACACTTATTTTGGAACGGAGGAAGTATGATATAAAATCTTCAAAACACACATGCCAATTTCTTCATAAACATAGCAAATTACGGCAATGTATAATTTTGTTGTGAAAATTACCATGTTCACTTGAAAGAATTGTCATACTCCGGCAACATTAAGGGCATGTTGTGAACTCATCCCGCTCCACGCTTCTCCAACTCCATGCGAGGAGCTGGACAGAACGTCTGAGCTCCGCGGAGTTAGCTTCCTGAAGCGTTGCGTGCCTGCAGTGTAAAATGCTGGAGCTGCTAAAGCCCAGCTTCACCAAATGGAGAAGTGAGGAGTTCGTGATAATTATGAAGGGGTGTCACCGTGAAGTTGAGAAAACGGTTCGTGAAACAAGTCCCTCGACGCCTCTGGATGCCCACCTCGCTTCAACTCTGTGCGAGCGCACGTGGCCAACCCTCCTTCACAAAATGATGCAGTGTGGGGTAGGGATGGCAGTTTTGCCCATGGGTATGGGTACCTGCGGATACCCTACCCGAAAACGATGGGCATGGGCAAGAATTAGAGAGATATTGTACCCACGGGTAATGGGTATCCATACCCGCAAAATATATGCATAGGGTATGGGTATGAAAATTTTCCCATGGGTAACCCAATGGATACCCAGAAAAAATTAATTAATGAAAATAACTCCTATGATATGTAGGGTCAACATCTAACTCATGTGGCCCACCCTAAATCTCGTATTTCTTATACCGTCCATAACCCATAGGCCCGTAATCACTTGACCACCACTCCTCCTACGTCCTATGTGACTCCTCAAAAATATTAAATCTCAACTCCTCGCTACCAAACTCCTGTCCAACTCTCGATTCAGCGATCCACCATTCCCACCACTGCCTCCCAATATGCTGAGCTTCCACTAACCACTGGTCATACTCCCTGGATGCCTCCAAGAGGCCACCCACCGAAGGACCTCGCTTAGTGCTACACTGCTCGCCCATCATCATTTGAATTTTAAACTCATTTCTCTACCTTTTAAAATTTTAAATGTCATATATTGAACCCACTGGATACCCATTGGGTATAGAATACCTGACGATATGGGCATGGGTAACAATTTATGCTCATGGGTATTGAAGTGGGTGGGTATAGAAATTTTCTATGGGTATGGGTTTGGGCAGAAGGAGGTTGTACCCGCCCATACCCTACTCATTGCCATTCCTAGTGTGGGGCCATATGGGCTGTCTCGAGCCGGCCCAAATTGGCGCCCAACAGGCCAGTAGCCTCCCGGCTGGGCCGAATCGCTAGGAGAAGCTATGAATGATGTCGAACGAATTGAATCGCCAGGTGAAGTTCCAAGCTAGCTCTAGAAGCTAATTTTGTGGAGTTTGGGAAGCTCAGAGAGGTTCTGGGCAGGCCCTAAAGAGTTGTTTGGTTGGACACTCAGTTTGCCACACCTAAGTAGAGGCAGTTATGGGGCGCCACACCTTAGGCAAAAATTTCTACAGCCAAAGCCCCTTCGAGCTGTGGCAGGCCGAACCTTAGTAAAGAACTAAATGTCTTCCTAGAAAGTTGTGGCACGCCACACCTTTGGCGTGGCTAGCTAAGACTGGCAACCAAACAACTCCTAAATGTCATGAAAAATGTTTGTTTTTCCATGCCGCAGCGAAAGTCGTGGATAGCTTTAAGAAACATGTAGCCCAACGCCACCTAGTGTTTCTTCTTTCTTTTCTTATATCCTCCATTGAAAATAAGGTTTTCTTTGCTCAAAGGGAAAACTTGGATGCAAAATTCATGTCCCAACAACTATGATGTTTGTTAGCTTTTTCTAACAAAGGGTGAATTTATTAACTCAAAATGAAGCATCAAGTGGATATAGACGTAATGAGCACATATCCAGCCTCTTCATAGCTAGGATATACACAGTCCACATGAACGCACACACATAACTAAACACACCAGAAAATAGCAAAGTCATATATATAAAACCAAAGCAATGACTTAGCAAAGAAAAAAGGACAAACTACACCAATGACCATATCTGTACCAACCATCTTTTGACACGAAAAGGACAATGAGGTTCTTCAGCAGCAATGCCTTCATGAAAGGAATGACAGTCAAGCGCCGCCATCATCGGATCCAACTACCAAAGGCCAGATTATAGGGTTTCACCCTGAAGAGCAAGTTCGAGCCTATTCGAGCAATGCTTTCAACAAGATCATCATGCAAAAACATCCCAATTGTCACATATAACTGTATAAGTTTATAACCAACTTGGTTCAGACCTAAGATTATCATCACGGGGCTCGAGACCGTGTACTCGAGAAGGACCACTAAATTAAAGTCAATCATGTATTGTCGTCACCACTTTTTCGAGATCCCAGCAGCTACAAGGGTAGCACTGTCTTGATGTGATGGCGCTATCATCGCCGCTGTACAATCATATTGTCTACATCAAGCCGCCTTCCATAGATTTCATCTCACTACCAAATGCTAACTAGACGGACTAGGAGCCAGTAAAACCCACAAAGGATTCTTCCAGCCGCATTCCACAACCTCGCCACTACGAGCCACTAGATCTGGAGAGAGGAACTCTCACGAAGTCCCCTTGGTGGCCATCACAATCCACCGCTCGAGTGGTTTGATAGATCGCAGCTAAGTGCAACTTGCCGCTGTGATTGATTCTGGATCGTCACCATGCGACTGCGGTTCTTGCAGTTGCAATGGGATGGACGGAGATGAAGGAGGTTACGGCGAACTGTTGATGCATTTCAGGCCAACCAGGTTGCTTGATACGTCTCCAATGTATCATAATTTTTATTGTTCCATGCTATTATATTACTTGTTTTGGATGTTTATGGGCTTTACTCTACACTTTTATATCATTTTTGGTACTAACCTACTAACCGGAGGCCCAGCCCGAATTGTTGTCTTTTTTGCCTATTTCAGTGTTTCGAAGGAAAGGAATATCAAACGGAGTCCAAACGGAATGAAACCTTCGGGAGCGATCTTTTTGGAACAAACGCAATCTAGGGAACTTGGAGTGGACGTCAAGCAACGAACAAGGCATCCATGAGGGTGCCCGGCGCGCCCCTTGGGGGTGGGCACGTCCCCACCCTCGTGGGCCCCTCGTTGCTCCACCGACGTACTTCCTTCTCCTATATATATCCACGTACCCCGAAAACATCCAGGAGCACCACGAAAAACTATTTCCACCGCCGTAACCTTCTGTATCCGCGAGATCCCATCTTGGAGCCTTCACCGGCGCTCTGCCAGAGGGGGAATCGACCATGGAGGGCCTCTACATCATCTTCAAGGCCTCCCCGATGAGTTGTGAGTAGTTTACCACAGACCTTCAGGTCCATAATTATTAGCTAGATGGCTTCTTCTCTCTCTTTCAATCTCAATACAAAATTCTCCTCGATCTTCTTGGAGATCTATTCGATGTAACTCTTTTTGCGGTGTGTTTGTCGAGATCAGATGAATTGTGGGTTTATGATCAAGTTTTCTATGAGAAATATTTGAATCTCCTCTGAATTCTTTTATGTGTGATTAAGTTATCTTTGCAAGTCTCTTCGAATTATCAGTTTGGTTTGGCCTACTAGATTGATCTTTCTTGCAATGGGAGAAGTGCTTAGCTTTGGGTTCAATCTTGCGGTGTCCTTTCCCATTGATAGCAGGGGCAGCAAGGCACGTATTGTATTGTTGTCGTCGAGGATAAAAAGATGGGGTTTATATCATATTGCATGAGTTTATCCCTCTACATCATGTCATCTTTCTTAATGCGTTACTCTGTTCTTCATGAACTTAATACTCTAGATGTAGGCAGGAGTCGGTCGATGTGTGGAGTAATAGTAGTAGATGAAGAATCATTTCAATCTACTTGTCACGGACATGATGCCTATATACATGATCATGCCTAGATAATTTCATAACTATGCGCTTTTCTATCTATTGCTCGACAGTAATTTGTTCACCCACCGTAATACTTATGATATCTTGAGAGAAGCCACTAGTGAATCCTATGGCCCCCGGGGTCTATCTTTTATCATATAAGTTTTCCATCTACTTTTATTTGCATCTTTTACTTTCTAATCTATATCATAAAAATACCAAAAATATTTATCTTACCATATTATCTCTATCAGATCTCACTTTCGCAAGTGGTCGTGAAGGGATTGACAACCCCTTTATTGCGTTGGTTGCGAGGTTCTTGTTTGTTTGTGTAGGTACGTGGGACTTTTGAGGAGCCTCTATTGGATTGATACCTTGGTTCTCAAAAACTGAGGGAAATACTTATGCTACTTTGCTGCATCACCCTTTCCTCTTCAAGGAAAACCAACGCAAGCTCAAGACGTAGCAAGAAGGATTTCTGGCACCGTTGCCGGGGAGGTCTTCGCTCAAGTCAATACATACCAAGTACCCATCACAAACTCATCTCCCTCGCATTACATTATTTGCCATTTGCCTCTCGTTTTCCTCTCCCCCACTTCACCCTTGCCGTTTTAGTCGCCCTCTTCCGTTCGATCTTGTGTCTCCATGTGCCTTCTTTTTGCTAGCATCTTCGCTTGCTAAAAGTTTATGGATCCTCATACACTTGCTAATCTTTTCAAGAGATCCAATTATGATGAACCAATTGCTAGTGAATTGAGTGCACTAGATTATCTTTATAAGGTTTTGCTTGAAATTCGTGGATCTGAAAATTGTGATGAGGAAATTTATGAAGAGATTCACGATAACTCCTTGAATAAAAAGCATGATTGCAATGATTTTACTACAAATTCTATTGATGTCAATTGTGCTAATAATATGCAAAACCGTAAGCTTGGGGATGCTAGTTTTGCTATGTCTAACTTGTTGCAATGATCATGATTGGGGTGATGATATTTTTTATGATCTTGAAAAATTATTTAAGCCCCATGGTGAATATGAGATTGATAATAGTGTTTGCAATATTATTGAAAGTGGGTTTGGAAGAGTGTCAACTTTAGATCCCACATATTTGGAGAATTTTCAATCTTATGAATTTTTTGATAAAAGTGGGTTTGGAGAGGTCATGACTTTAGTTAATGTTAATCCCACTATTTTGGAAGAGTGTCAACTTTGCATGCATGTGGATCGTGTTGAAAATATTTTATGTGATAGATATTTTGTTGAATTTTCTTATGATCCCACATGTAAATATTATGAGAGAGGGAAATATGATTGTAGAAATTTTCATGTTACTAAATTACCTCTCGTTATGTTGAGATTGCTATTGTTTCTTTCCGCTTCCTTGCATATGCTAGTTTTTGCTTGCTATGATAATTTGTTTTCCTATAAGATGCCTATGCATCGGAAGTATGTTAGACTTAGATGTGTTTGTCACGTGTTTCATGATGCTCTCTTTGTGCTTCAATTCTTGTCTTTCATGTGAGCATCATTGAAATTATAAATGCCTAGCTAGGGGCGTTAAACGATAGCGCTTGTTGGGAGGTAACCCAATTTTATTTTTTGTTCCTTGCTTTTTGCTTCTGTTTAGTAATAAATTTTTCATCTAGCGTCTGTTTAGATGTGTTTTCATGTTTTAATTAGTGTTTGTGCCAAGTAGAACCTCTAGGATAACCTACGGTGATAGTTAATTTGATTCTGCTGAAAAACAGAAACTTTCGCATGCACAAAAATAATTTTAGTAATTCACAGAAACGTGCTTTTGCGTTGATTCTTTTTCTGTAGATCAATAGACAAATTTCGCAGGACTTCCTATTTTGTTAGGATTTTTATAGTTCCGTAAGTATTAGAAAGTTACAGATTGCTACAGACTGTTCTGTTTTTGACAGATTCTGTTTTTCGTGTGTTGTTTGCTTATTTTGATGCATCTATGGCTAGTATCGGTGGGTATGAACCATAGAGAAGTTGGAATACAGTAGGTTTAACACCAATATAAATAAAGAATGAGTTCATTACATTACCTTATGTGGTGGTTTTATTTCTTGCACTAACGGAGCTTATGAGATTTCCTGCTGAGTTTTGTGTTGTGAAGTTTTCAAGTTTTGGGTAAAGATTTGATGGACTATGGAATAAGGAGTGGAAAGAGCCTAATCTTGGGGATGCCCATGGAACCCCAAGATATTCAAGGATAACCAAAATCCTAAGCTTGGGGATGCCCCGGAAGGCATCCCCTCTTTCGTCTTCGTCTATCGGTAACTTTACTTGGAGCTATATTTTTATTCGCCACATGATATGTGTTTTGCTTGGAGCGTCATGTATTATATGAGTCTTTGCTTTTTAGTTTACCACAATCATCCTTGCTGTACACACCTTTTGGGAGAAACCCACATGATTTAGAATTTATTAGAATACTCTATGTGCTTCACTTATATCTTTTGAGCTAGATAGTTTTGCTCTATGCGCTTCACTTATATTTTCTAGAGCACGGCGGTGGCTTTATTTTGAAGAAATTGTTGATCTCTCATGCTTCACTTATATTATTCTGAGAGTCTTGTAGAACAGCATGGTATTTGCTATGGTTATAAATTTGGTCCTAGAATGATGAGCATCCAAGTTGGGTATAATAAAAACTATCATAGAAAGTGCATTAAACGCTTTGGTCAATTTGATGCTTGATAATTGTTTTGAGATATAAAGGTGGTAATGTTAGAGTCATGCTAGTTGGATAATTATGAAATTGAGAAATACTTATGTTGAAGTTGGCAAGTCCCGTAGCATGCATGTATGTTAAAAATTATGTGACAAATTTGTTGCATGGGATGCTCTTTTAATTGTCTTCCTTATGAGTGGAGGTCGGGATCGCGCGATGGTTAACTCCTACCAACCCTTCCCCTAGGAGCATGCATAGTAGTACTTTGCTTCGAGGACAAGTAGACTTTTGCAATAAGTATATGAGTTCTTTATGAATAATGTGAGTCCATGGATATATGCACACTCATCCTTCCACTTTGCTAGCCTCTATTATGCCGCGCAACCTTCGCCGGTATCATGCACCCATTATTTACCTTCCTCAAAACAGCCACCATACCTACCTATTATGGCATTTCCATAGCCATTCTGAGATATATTGCCATGCAACTTTCCACCGTTTCGTTTATTATGACATGTTCCATCATTGTCATATTGCTCTTTGCATGATCATGTAGTTGACATCGTATTTGTGGCAAGGCCACCTTCATAATTTTTCACACATGTCACTCTTGATTCATTGCATATCCTGGTACACCGCCGGAGGCATTCACATAGAGTCATATTTTGTTCTAAGTATTGAGTTGTAATTCTTGAGTTGTAAATCAATAAAAGTGTGATGATCTTCATTATTAGAGCATTATCCCAAGTGAGGAAAGGATGATGAAGACTATGATTCCCCCACAAGTCGGGATGAGACTTCGGACTTTACAAAAAATAAAAGAGGCCAAAGAAGCCCATATAAAAAAAGAGGCCAAAGAAGTCCACCAAATAAAAAAATGAGAGAAAAGAGAGAAGGACAATGCTACTATCTCTTTTCCACACTTGTGCTTCAAAATAGCACCATGATCTTTATGATAGAGAGTCTCCTATGCTGTCACTTTCATATACTAGTGGGAATTTTTCATTATAGAACTCCTCAAAATGCCCTAGGTCTTCGTGAGCAAGCAAGTTGGATGCACACCCACTTAGTTTCTTTTGTTGAGCTTTCATATATTTATAGCTCTAGTGCATCCGTTGCATGGCAATCCCTACTCACTCACGTTGATATATATTAATGGGCATCTCCATAGCCCGTTGATACGCCTAGTTGATGTGAGACTATCTTCTCCCTTTTTGTCTTCACAACCACCACCATATACCACATATAGTGCTATGTCCATGGCTTGCGCTCATGTATTGCGTAAGAGTTGAAAAAGCTGAAGCGCGTTAAAAAGTATGAACCAATTGCTTGGCTGAAACCGGGGTTGTGCATGATGGGAGTATTTTGTGTGATGAAAATGAAGCATGGCCTAACTATATAATTTTGTAGGGATAAGCTTTCTTTGGCTATGCTATTTTGATAAGACATGATTATTTGTTAGTATGCTTCAAGTATTACGATTTTTATGTTTTATAAGCTTTTATCTTGAACCATTTGGATCTGAACAATCATGCCACAATAAAGAAAATTACATTGAGAATTATGCTAGGTAGGATTCCACATCAAAAAAATTGTTTTTATCATTTACCTACTCGAGGACGAGTAGGAATTAAGATTGGGATGCTTGATACGTTGATACGTCTCCAACGTATCTATAATTTATGAAGCATTCATGCTATTTTATTATCTGTTTTGAATTATTACGGGCTTTATTATACACTTTTATATTACTTTTGGGACTAACCTACTAACCGGAGGCCCAGCCCATATTGCTGTTTTATTGCCTGTTTCAGTATAAGAAAAGGAATACCAAACGGAGTCCAAACGGAATTAAACTACGGGAGTGTGATTTTTGGAACGAACATGATCCGGGAGACTTGGAGTACAAGCCAAGGAAGCTTCGAGGAGGCTAGGAGATAGGGGCGCGCCCACCCCCCTGGGCGCGCCCCCTGTCTCCTGGGCCCCTCAAGGCTCCCCCGACCGACTTCTTTCCCCTATATAAGTCCACGTACCCTAAAAACATTGAAGAAGAAGATAGATCGGGAGTTCCGCCGCTGCAAGCCTTTGTAGCCACCAAAAACCTCTCGGGAACCCGTTCCGGCACCCTGCCAGAGGGGGAATGACGGAGTCCTGGATAAGGGGGTATCCGGACAGCTGGACTATATACTTTGGCTGGACTGTTGGGCTATGAAGATACAAGACTCAAGACTTTGTCCCGTGTCCGGATGGGACTCTCCTTTGCGTGGAAGACAAGCTTGGCGATTCGGATGTTAGATCTCCTTCTTTTTAACCGACTCTGTATAACCCTAGCCCCCTCCGGTGTCTATATAAACCGGCGGGTTTAGTCCGTAGGACAGGGACAATCAGAATCATAGGCTAGCTTCTAGGGTTTAGCCTCTACGATCTCGTGGTAGATCAACTCTTGTAATACTTATATCATCAAGATCAATCATGCAGGAAGTAGGGTATTACCTCCATCGAGAGGGCCCGAACCTGGGTAAAACATCATGTCCCTTGCCTCCTGTTACCATTAGCCTTAGACGCACAGATCGGGACCCCCTACCCGAGATCCGCCGGTTTTGACACCGACATTGGTGCTTTCATTGAGAGTTCCTCTATGTCGTCGCTGCAAGGCTCAATGGCTCCTTCAATCATCAACAACAATGCGGTCCAGGGTGAGACTTTCCTCCCCGGACAGATCTTCGTGTTCGGAGGCTTTGCACTGCGGGCCAATTCGCTTGGCCATCTAGAGCAGATCGACAGCTACGCCCCTGGCCATCAGGTCAGGTTCGGAAAACTTGAATTACATGGCCGATATCCGCGGAGACTTGATCTTCAACGGATTCGGGCCTACGCCAGGAGTGCCAAACAGTCACGACGAGCACGGCTTAGACCCGCTATCAGACAGTATTCGGGATATCGCACCTACAATAGCTCCGCACCTAAACCCGGGGCAGATCGCGTCGTCCGAGGACGGGAGGATGGACCCCGCCCCGGAGGCCGCATATTCATCGGTGGTAGAGCCGAACGCGGACTCCACCCCCAAGTAAGTCTTTGTCACGGGACCCTCGGACTCATGTCCGGCTGTAGGTTCTAGACCGCGCGCCCCCGAGCCCGACGAATTTGGTTGGGCTCCGGTAATGGAGTTCACCGCTGCGGATATCTTCCAGCACTCGCCCTTTGGCGACATGTTGAATTCATTAAGGTCTCTCTCATTGTCAGGAGACTCTTGGCCGAACTATGTCCGGCTCGAGTGGGAATCAGGCGACGAAGAAATTCATTGCCCACCCACCACCCACTTCATAGCCATTGTCGACGACGTAATAGACATGCTTGACTTCGACTCCGACGACACCAACGGTATGGACGTCGGCGCAGGGGACGATTTGGAACCACTGCCCACGAGGCACTGGACTGCCACCTCATCATATGATATATACATGGTGGACACGCCTAAGGAGGACAGTAGCGACAAAAAGGACACAACGGAGGATAAAACCCCCGGACAAAAGCCAAAATGACGGCGCAGACGCCGCTCTAAGTCCAGCCACAGTAAAAATAGCGATAACAACGCTAGAAAAATCGACACCCCAGTCAACTCCAAAGGCAACAACGACCATATGGACCCAGCAATGGAGCAGGATGAACCAGGTCACGCCGAACACAGCTCGGCGCAGACGCCCGATCACAGTGATCCCGAGGGCCGAACTCATCAACCTGCCTCGGGAGAAGAGCACAGTCCGGATGACGATGCATTCATCATCCCGGAAAAATGTTTGGAACGAGATAACCTCCACAAGAAGGCTTATGGCCACTGTGAGAAGCCTAAAGAAGCAGAAGCAGAGGCTTAAGGCCGCACAGGAAACGCTCAACCGTAGATGGAATAAAGTGCTAGACAGCGAAGAAAAATATGGCGACGATCGCCACACAAAGAGCTACCCAAAGCGCAAGCTACTGCCAGAATTCGACGATGAGGCTATTCTGCTGAAGAACAATATGGCCAGTAGGCCGGACCAATCACTTGATGACCGCGATAGAGTAGCTGCTGACGCCGCACACGATTTAGGTGAGCTCCTGGACAAAAAGTCCGGGGCGAACAGGTCCATCTATGGATCTAGAGGGCATGCTCCAGCGTAGGATTATGGTCACCAAAACGATCAGACTGATCGAGTACCAGTTCGGAATCAACACCGAACACAACAACAATCGACAGCATGCCACAACATGTCCCGATACAAAGGGGCTGCGCACCCTCTGTGCTTCACCGAAGAGGTACTGTATCACAAATTTCCACAGGGATTCAAACCCGTGAACATAGAGGCATACGACGGAACGACAGACCCCGGGGTCTGGATCGAGGATTTTATCCTTCACATCCACATGGCTCATGGGGACTACCTCCACGCCATCAAATACCTTCCCCTCAAGTTGAAGGGACCGGCCCGGCACTGGTTGAAAAGCCTCCCCGAAAACTCGATCGGAAGTTGGGAGGAACTTGAGGACGCTTTCAGGGCCAACTTTCAAGGGACCTATGTCCGACCTCTGGACGCTGACGATTTAAGTCACATAATACAACAGCCCGGAGAGTCCGCTCGAAAACTTTGGAACAGATTTCTCACTAAGAAGAATCAAATTGTCGATTGTACGGATGCCGAAGCCCTAGCGGCCTTCAAGCACAGTATCCGAGATGAGTGGCTCGCCAGACACCTCGGCCAAGAAAAGCCGAGGACAATGGCATCCTTAACAAGCCTTATGACCCGCTTCTGCGCGGGCGAGGATAGCTGGTTGGCCCGTAGAGGCACGAGCGACCCGGGCACATCCGAAATTAGGGATGGCAACGGAAGCCACGGCGCAATAAAAACAAGCGTCGAAACAAGGAAGACAGTCCGGACAACACGTCGGTCAACACGGATTCAGGAGCTCTCGACCCAGTCAACAAAAGAAGCCATTTAAAGGCAGCAAAGAAGGACCATCCGGCTTGAACAAAGTCCTGGACAGATTGTGCCAAATTCATGGCACACCCGAAAAACCTGCGAACCACACTCATAGAGAATGTTGGGTCTTTAAGCAGGCCGGCAAGTTAAATGCCGAACACAAGGGAAGGGAAACACCAAGAGAGGACGACGATGAGCCTCGCCAGCCGAACACTGGGGGACAGAAAAAATTCCCACCAGAGGTAAAAACAGTAAACATGATCTATGCGACCCACATACCAAAGAGAAGGCGCAAACGCGCGCTCAGAAATGCACACGCTATAGAGCCCGTTGCCCCCAAACTCAACCCATGGTTGGCCTGCCCAATCACCTTTGATCACAGAGACCACCCGACTAGTATCCGGCACGGAGGATCGGTTGCCTTGGTGCTCGACCCAATAATCGATGGACACCATCTCACTCGTGTCCTCATGGACGGCGGCAGTAGTCTCAATCTAATATATCAGGACACTGTCCACAAGATGGGGATAGACCCATCCAGAATCAGCCAAAGTAACACCACCTTTAAAGGGGTGATACCAGGCGTTGAGGCTCGCTGCAGGGGCTTCATCGTATTAGAGGTGACATTTGGTTCTCCAGACAACTTTAGAAGCAAAGAATTACTCTTCACCATCGCTCCCATCCGAAGTGGTTATCATGCATTGCTCGGAAGAACAGCCTTCGCTCATTTCAATGCAGTACCGCACTATGCCTACCTTAAACTCAAGATGCCCGGTCCACGTGGCATCATCACCGTCAGCGGAAATACAGAGCGTTCCTTACGTGCGGAAGAGTATGGGGCGGCTCTAGCAGCCGGACGCTAAGCGGCCTCTCCTATCAGAACGCATGATTGGTCGTTAAGACCACGTAGACGGTTAGACGAGTCCAGCGCACCACCCTCGGTAACAGCCCAGATAAACCTGAGTTGGGTGCTATACACGTAATCCCATAGAGGGCATCATGGGCTGCAAACATGCAATAAAACCCACCTTTTTGCTTGACCTTACTAACAGGCCAATGCCTTACACCTCTACTATCCATTGATAATAATCAACTCTTCGCACGCTTACGCCATACTCTTTTACATGAGTTTTCCCTTTATAGACACCATTCATGCGACACCCTACTAGGACACGGCACAACAGAAACAAAGGCACATACGTGCAGCAGGGCCCCGCTCAAAGGTTTCTCTTTAGATTAAGCCCCTGTGTAAACCTTCTTTATTGTCTCTTGTTGCTTGACATCCCATGGGTATTCAATACACCCACAGGGGATACTGGCGTGATTGTCATTTCGCCACGATAGACTACCGCACGTACCTGGAAATACATGGTTCACAATCAAGGGCACTACTCAACCCAGTATATGTTATAAAGTCCGAATACCCTCGGGAGTATTCGGCGTCACGAGTTTGGCCTTATATGCATCAGCTACGAATCATGTCTTTGGTAAATGTTGGGTTTGCCCGGCTCCTGGGTTTGCTGCCTTATGTTCCGCTTCTATCGGCTAAGGCGGCCAAAGGAGAACTATTGCTATTTTGCCCTGGTTATTCCGGATGAGCACCTCACTAGAGAAAGCCAAAAATTGACTGTCATGATATAGCGAGAGACTGGTCAACCAATCGAGGACTCATCGGAATCTTTAGGATTCCTCTGCATTAACGAAGGGCCGTTTCCTGGTCATGTACACACGCGCCCGTATCCGGATGCACGTGAAGGTACCAGGGGCTACATAGTAGCCCCACCGTCAAACTCCTATGGCTAAGTGTAAGTGTTAAAGCTATATAGTCTGGTTGCCTAGTTCGACATGCGATCACCTCCTTAATAGACCAAGACGTTGGATCAAGTGTGATTACGCATATTTTTGCGAACACCCCCGCATTGTATGCATGGGGGCTGAAGCCAACGACTGCTAACTTTCAGGTTATATATACATCAAACGGCCGCACAGGAGGCACAATAACACTTTCGGGCGAAAGTATAAACATAGCCTCTATAATTAAAATACAATTGTTTTTACAACGGAAAGATTTGTCACTCGAACATGACACTCTTCGAGCGCCGAGCCTCTATTAAACGAGCACCTTCTGTTACCTACTCTAAGTAGTGCTCGGCTGGATCATGGCTTCCCGCCGGATTCTAGGTTGCAATGATGGTAGCCTCCATATCTGCCCAATATGTTTTAACACGGGCAAGAGCCATCCGCGCACCCTCTATGCATGCTGACCTCTTCATGGCATCGATTCATGATACGACGCTAAGGAATTGTTGCACTAAACCAAAATAACTGTCCAGCTTCGGCCCCTTCCGCCATAGATGGTCTATTACAGACCTCATTGCAAGACCGGACAACCTATGGAGCTCGGCCACAGCGGCCATCCTTTCACTCAATGGCAACGGGCGCGTTGGAGCACCGAATTGCGACCAGAACAACCTTTCTACTTCACTTTCTTTTTGATTCTCAAAAACCTTGGCCGCATCAGCCGTACTCTTTGCCAGATCCGCATACGCGTCTGCAGGGCTCCAACGCCGATCCATGGGAGCGTACTTTGGATCTAAGAACTTCATCCACAAAAAATAGGGGCTTCCAGCCGCAATTTCTCCGGCCTGTCGAAGCTCCTCCCGTGCATCCCTAATTTCAGTACGCGTCTCCTTGGCCGCATAAAGGGCCTTCTTCAGGCCAGCCGACTTTGCCCTATTTTCCTTTTCAAGGAGCTCATACCGGCCGGTGGCGTTTTTCAGCTCCACAACCATCTCGACTATTTTATCTTCGCTTCGGCAATGAGCAGCCTGTTCGGCTCTCAAATCTTCGGCTGCCTTTAGGGTAGCCGCATTGCTAGCCCAGGCTTGTTCCTTGGCTAGGGCAAGCTCCACCCTCAGGGCCTCCATGGCAGCAGCTCCGCCTGCAGTCGAAACATATCACATTAACATTATGCTCCTCATAATATCTCCTATAAAAATAAGGAAAACAGAGCACATACTCTGTGACTCGTTAAGCCGCTCATTCACAAGCGTAATGTCGGCGTCCACACCTTCAATCTGTTGCCTCAGTTCGGCGACTTCAGCGGTCCGGTCTGCCGCTGGACCCTTCGCCACCTACGCATGAATGTAGTGCGATCATTACTTAAGAGTGTGATCCTCTATTTGCCGCCTAGGGCTGGCAACCAGAGTCTCAGGGGCTACTATCTATACAGAGCACACCTAGTGCATGCGCTACAACCAAAAAAATTACGTATTTCATTATGTACCTCAAAGCCTTTGAGCAGGCTCGTAAAAGCTTCATTCAACCCGCTTGTGGCGGATGAAATCTTCTCAAGCACCGTGCCCATTAATGAACGGTGATCCTCCAAAAGAGCAGCTTGCTCCAGAAGGCCCGTCAGCGTGTCCGGCTGGTCGCCGGACTGTGTCGGACCCCTCCTATTGCCCCCCGTGGGAGCCGAACGCTCCGGGCTCAGGGCGGCTGAAGTATTAGCTTCTGGACTCAGCGAATCTGGACTCCTCCGTGACGACACCTCGAGGTCGCCCGCCCCATGAGGCAGAGAGGCAGGTGGGGTTTCACTCTCCATCATCTCTGGAAGAAGATCCCCCGATGACAAACTCTGTCGAGAAGAGCTACTAGCCAGACTGCAAAGAATGGATCCTGGTTAATCGTTCTCAGAGGAGGAAGCAGTAGCTTTGTATTTACAATTAACATACATCTCGGTGGAGGGCTGGCCTATTTGCGAGCATGACGCGGTGAGGACACCCTCCGGGGCAGGGCCCCCTGCTGAAGTTTTCTTCCCTTGTCTAGGCACCTCCGTCTCCAAGTCTTCGGAGGCGGCCCTCTTCTTCCCGCGAGGGGAGGAGGCCTTATATTCCCCTCCCCGACTATCCTCCTTCATGGAAATAGTATTTCCCCCGGTTTGGATGTGCAATGTGTGAAGCTCTGCTTCTCTGTTCTTCCCTTCGTCTTTCCCCGAGGGCACTTGACTTAGCACACGTCTAAGCATCCTGGCTATTGCAGGACTAGGCGAGCCTTCGGGAAGTGGTGCCGGACACCTGATTCTCTCCGCCTTGCTGAGCCAATCCTGGCTACAGATGGTTTTCAGAATAATGTTGTGATGAATATAAATGAAGTGTTCGGTTTCTAGGTTACTTACTTGGGTATCGGGGCGGTTGCAGCTTAGGCCCGCATCCTCGATGGTGTACGGACACTTTACTTTTGGTCTGAAGAATAACTTACACATCCCTTCGACCGTCATGCCGAAGAAGTGCTGAATAGTTCGCAGACCCTCCGGGTTGAACTCCCACATTCGGAGAGGCCGACGTTTGCACGGCAAGATCCGTCGGACTAGCATTACCTGAATTACACTGACAAGACTAATGTCCCTCTCAAGAAGCTCCCGAATGCGGCTCTACAATGTCGGTACATCATTAGCAGGCCCCCAATCCAGTCCCACGTTGGCCCACGATGCCAGTTGAGGCGGAGGGCCCGAGCGGAAGTCGGGGGCAGCCACCCACTTTGTGCCTCTGGGAGCCGTGACGTAGAACCACCTCCACTGCCATAGATCGGACACCTCTGGGAAGAAACCCTATGGCCATGGGGCATCGACGTTTCTGCTTATTGTAGCGCCTCCGCACTCCGCATGTCGCCCTTCGATCACCTTCGGCTTTACATTGAAGGTTTTGAGCCATAAGCCGAAGTGCGGGGTGATGTGGAGGAAGGCTTCGCACACGATGATAAACGATGAGATGTGAAGGATGGAGTACGGGGCTAGATCATGAAAATCTAGCCCATAATAGAACATGAGCCCCCTCACAAAGGGATCGAGGGTGAAGCCTAAGCCACTGAGAAAGTGAGAAACGAATACGACGCTCTCGTTCGGCTCGGGAGTAGGGATGACCTGCCCTGGAGCAGGAAGCCTGTGCTTGATGTTGGCGGTCAGATATCTGACCTCCCTAAGCTTCGCAATGTCCTCCTCTGTGACAGAGGAGGCCATCCAGCAGCCTTGAAGATTGGATCCGGACATGATTGAAGATCCGAAGTGCCTAAGCTTGGGCTTCGGGTGTTGGAACTCGAGATGCGGAAAGGCGCAAGCATGGTAGGAAAGAGGGATAGGCCTCAGCACCTCTATAAAGGGGGTGAATATCAAGCGTCCCCAGCATGACCGTCTGGGACTTGCCTAAAAATACGGAGTCATACCAACACGCGTAGTGGGGTTGCCCGCGCCCGTATTGATGGGAATCCCGCAATAAGGGGAACACGATCTCTGCTTCGATGAGGCGTGCCAATAAAACCGCCTTGTAGTGCGTGTCGTGGCAGGCCGAGAAAAACTGGTTCACATTAAGGCAGGCCGCGGCATAAGAGGACACCATGAAAAATCGTCGGCAGATTAGATTTGCAAAGTGTTATGCTCTCTACGGTGGTGTGCGGAAATTATCTTACAAAGCCGGACATGATCCTTAATCTACTTTGGAGTATTTGGAGATGGAACCCGCCTTGCAATGCCGAAGACAATCTGCGCGCCGGACTCATCATCATTGAAGCCTGGTTCAGGGGCTACTGAGGGAGTCCTGGATAAGGGGGTATCCGGACAGCCGGACTATATACTTTGACCGGACTGTTGGGCTATGAAGATACAAGACTCAAGACTTCGTCCCATGTCCGGATGGGACTCTCCTTTGCGTGGAAGACAAGCTTGGCGATTCGGATGTTAGATCTCCTTCTTTGTAACTGACTCTGTATAACCCTAGCCCCCTCCAGTGTCTATATAAACCAGAGGGTTTAGTCCGTAGGACAGGGACAATCAGAATCATAGGCTAGCTTCTAGGGTTTAGCCTCTACGATCTCGTGGTAGATCAACTCTTGTAATACTCATATCATCAAGATCAATCAAGTAGGAAGTAGGGTATTACCTGCATCGAGAGGGCCGGAACCTAGGTAAAACATCGTGTCCCTTGCCTCCTGTTACCATTAGCCTTAGACGCACAGATCGGGACCCCCTGCCCGAGATACGCCAGTTTTGACACCGACAGGGAATTCCTCACCGGTGGCCATCTTCATCATCCCGACGCTATCCATGACGAGGAGGGAGTAGTTCACCCTCGGGGATGAGGGTATGTACCAGTAGCTATGTGTTTGATCTCTCTCTCTCTCGTGTTCTCTCTATGGCACGATCTTGATGTATCGCGAGCTTTGCTATTATAGTTGGATCTTATGATGTTTCTCCTCCTCTACTCTCTTGTGATGAATTGAGTTTTCCTCTTGAAGTTATCTTGTTGGATTGAGTCTTTAAGGATTTGAGAACACTTGATGTATGTATTGCCGTGATTATCTGTGGTGACAATGGGATATCACGTGATCCACTTGATGTATGTTTTGGTGATCAACTTGCGGGTTCCGCCAATGAACCTATGCATAAGGGTTGGCACACGTTTTCGTCTTGACTCTCCGGTAGAAACTTTGGGGCACTCTTTGAAGTACTTTGTGTTGGTTGGATAGATGATTCTGAGATTGTGTGACGCATATCGTATAATCATGCCCATGGATACTTGAGGTGACAATTGAGTATCTAGGTGACATTAGGGTTTTGGTTGATTTGTGTCTTAAGGTGTTATTCTAGTACGAACTCTTGAATAGATTGATCCGAAAGAATAACTTTGAGGTGGTTTCGTACCCTATCATAATCTCTTCGTTTGTTCTCCTCTATTAGTGGCTTTGGAGTGACTCTTTGTTTCATGTTGAGGGATAGTTATATGATCCAATTATGTTATTATTGTTGAGAGAACTTGCACTAGTGAAAGTATGAACCCTATGCCTTGTTTCCTACCATTGCAATACCATTTACGCTCACTTTTATCATTAGTTACCTTGCTGTTTTTATATTTTCAGATTACAAAAACCTATATCTACCATCCATATTGCACTTGTATCACCATCTCTTCGCCGAACTAGTGCACCTATACAATTTACCATTGTATTGGGTGTGTTGGGGACACAAGAGACTATTTTTTATTTGGTTGCAGAGTTGCTTGAGAGAGACCATCTTCATCCTACACCTCCCACGGATTGATAAACCTTAGGTCATCCACTTGAGGGAAATTTGCTACTGTCCTACAAACCTCTGCACTTGGGGGCCCAATAACGTCTACAAGAAGAAGGTTGTGTAGTAGACATCAAGCTATTTTCTAGCGCCGTTGCTGGGGAGGTGAGTGCTTGAAGGTATATCTTTAGATCTTGCAATCGGATCTTTTTGATTCTTGTTTTATCACTAGTTTAGTTTATAAAAGAAAACTACAAAAAAATGGAGTTAAGTTTGTATCATACGCTTCGTCTTTTTAATATCTTTCGTGAGTATGATGGAAAGGAAAATTGTGCTCAACTGTTAGAAGAAGAATGTATTAAAATGCTTGGTACTAAATCTTTGAATGATGAGCATGATTGCAATGTTGTTAGTATGAACTCTTTGAATATCCATAGTACTAATGATGATTGCACTAGTTATGATGAAAATGTCTCTTATAAGCATGTTGATTTTTGTGGAGTAGATTTGGTTTGCAAGTACACACCAAATAGGGAAGATAGATATTGCAAGAGGCATAAGTATTTAGAAACTAAAGGTTTGCAAGAAAGTATTGATGATTGTGCTGAAAGATTCAATATTTTTCGTTCCCCTTGTGAACTTTGCAATGAACATGGTCATTTAAGTCTCCAGTGCAAATTGTTTCATGATCGAATCGTGTCCAAAAATTGTGATAACTTGATTACCCTTGGGCACCATAAAGAGCTTACTCTTCTTTTGGAGTATGAAAAAATGAAACGTATAACTGAGGGTATTCCAAATTTTAATCCTGATAGATTTCTTGATTTTGATCTAGAGAAGATTTATATGTATTGTGCGGTGAATTGCATTGAAAATCCTTATATTGCCAATTACATAAAGAAAAGAAAGCAAATAGAAGAAGAAGAGAACATTAATGAAAGGGAAGAGATTTCCGAATATCCTCCTATTATTTCTTATGATGAATCAGGTAACGAGGAGGAGCTTTCTATTCAACCAATCTCGTCAATAAGGAGCTCAAAGAGGAAGGTTGAACCCACACATAATGTGAAGAAGAAAAAGAAAATAAGGAGCAACAAAGGTAGAAAGGTATCCCTCCCAAATGATGTTGCGCCTACTACTCATTGTGATGATGATAATTGCTATATTATTGGTGCTATCCATATTTTTAATGATGAGAGTGATTATGCTTATGATATGAAAAGGCCCAAGCTTGGGGAAGCTATGTTTGATGAGGATGAAATATTTGAGAATATATTTGCTGAAATTAGTGTTTGTCCCAAGCTTGGGGATGCTATGTTTAATGAAGATGATATTGTTATCATCCCAAGTTTTGATATGCAAAGTTGTTATGATGATAGCATGCCTCTTACCTATGATGATTATATTGATGAAAGTGGGTTTGGAAGAGTGTCAACTTTAGGAAGTTGTGATCCCACTATTTTGGAGGATGTTGAATTTTATTGTGATGAATACAAAAGTGGATTTGGAAGAGTGTCAACTTTATTTAGTGATTCCACTATCTTGGGAAGAGGTTTCAATCGATTATGATGAGAACGAAGTTGCTACTTATGATGATTATTGTGATGAAACTTATGCTATAAAAAGTAGTGATGATTATATTTATAAATCTTGTCATGATTATGATTACCCTTTTTCTGAACATTACTCTTTTAATGTGGAAACAATTTTTAGTGTTCAAGTCTCTTATGATACTCCCACTATTCCGAATGAGAAGAATTTTGCTTATGTGGAGAGTAGTAAAAATTCTATGCTTGTAGATCATGGAAGGAATGCTTTAGGTGCTGGTTATATTATTGAATTAATTCAGGATGCTACTGAAAATTATTATGAGGGAGGAATATATGCTTGTAGGAATTGCAATAATATCAAGTTTCCTCTCTATGTGCTTAAAATCTTGAAGCTATGCTTGTTTTACCTTCCTATGCTAGTTGATTATTGTTCCCATAAGTTGTTTGCTCACAAAATCCCTATGCATAGGAAGTGGTTTAGACTTAAATGTGCTAGTCATATGCTTCATGATGCTCCCGTTATGTTTCAATTCTTATCTTTTATGTGAGCATCACTGTCAGCATCATGCCTAGCTAAAAAGGCATTAAAGAAAAGCGCTTGTTGGGAGACAACCCAATATTTACCTTTACTGTTTTTGTGTGTTCACATGATTATGATACTGTAGTAATCATGTCTTATAGGTTTTGTTTCAATAAAGTGCCAAGTAAGACCTTTAGGATAGCTTACCGTAATAGTTGTGTTGATCCCGCTGAAAATCAGAAACTTTTGCACCCAGTAAATTAGTTTTGATAATTCACAGAAACGTGATTATGATCTTATTCTTCTTGCTATGGGTTTATACACAAATTTCTTAGGACTTCCTAATTTGGTAGGATTTTTGGAGTTCTATAAGTATTCGTTTGATACAGATTACTACAGACTGTTCTGTTTTTGACAGATTCTGTTTTCTATGTGTTGTTTGCTTATTTTGATGAATCTATGAGTAGTATCGGAGGGTATGAACCATAGAGAAGTTGGAATACAGTAGATATTACACCAATATGAATTTAGAGTGAGTTCATTACATTACTTAAGTGGTGGTTTTATTTTCTTATATAACAGAGCTTACGAGTTTTCTGTTAAGTTTTGTGTTGTGAAGTTTTCAAGTTTTAGGTAAAGATTCAATGGGCTATGGAATAAAGAGTGGCAAGAGTCTAAGCTTGGGGATGCCCAAGGCACCCCAAGGTAATATTCAAGGACAACCAAGAGCCTAAGCTTGGGGATGCCCCGGATGGCATCCCCTCTTTCGTCTTCGTTCATCGGTAACTTTACATGGAGCTATATTTTTATTCACCACATGATATGTGTTTTGCTTGGAGCGTCATTTTCTTTTGTTAGTATTAGTTTGATTTTATTTATAATAATGTTTTGCATCTATATTTTCAATAAAAATGTCAAGGATAGCCTTTACCATGCTTATTTTGCTAGTATACATGTTGCTGTTTGAAAACAGAAAGTTTACCGCTGTTGCAAAAATTCCCTAGAAAAGTCAGAGAATGATATAATGTTGAAACTTTTTGCATATTGAGCTCTGATAAATTTATTACAGTGGGAATTTTCTTTCAAAATTTTTGGAGTTAGGGAAGTTTGATGAATCTTGCATTCTTTACAGACTATACTGTTTTGGCAGATTGCTGTTATGTTTGCATTGTTTGCATATGTTTGCTTGTTTAATGATTCTATTTGAGGATAGGAGTATTAATATGCAGAGACATTTAGTATGAAATGTTGAATAATAATTTTAGTGATTTGTTACAGTAGAAAATGATAAGGTTTTGCGTTGGTTTATACTAACCTATCTCACGAGTTCTTGTTGAGTTTGTTCACCCACCGTAATACTTATGCTATCTTGAGAGAAGCCACTAGTGAATCCTATGGCCCCCGGGTCTATCTTTTATCATATAAGTTTTCCATCTACTTTTATTTTCATCTTTTACTTTCCAATCTATATCATAAAAATACCAAAAATATTTATCTTATCATATTATCTCTATCAGATCTCACTTTCGCAAGTGGCCGTGAAGGGATTGACAACCCCTTTATCGCATTGGTTGCGAGGTTCTTGTTTGTTTGTGTAGGTGCGTGGGACTTTTGAGGAGCCTCCCACCGGATTGATACCTTGGTTCTCAAAAACTGAGGGAAATACTTACGCTACTTTACTGCATCACCCTTTCCTGTTCAAGGAAAACCAACGCAAGCTCAAGACGTAGCATTGCTCCACCCTGACTGGTTGTCGCCACATCTTCCACCCTCTTCTTTGTCTTGATGCGATGACTATTGCATTCCCTGGACTGGGTCATGCCGCCGGCAGCCTCCAGGTTCGACGGAACGGCGGACCAAGTCATAGGCTCCTCCACTTGTTCCATCATGGCGGCGGACCGTGGAAGGGGATGAAACCCACAACCTGTTTGGCAACCATTTGGGCAGGGGAATGCAAGTTTTCACAGGGGTGTTTGTGTAGGGATTAGACATGGGAAGTGGAGTTCCCTTGTTTGGTATATGCTAGGAATTAGTGTGGGATAAAACTCTGTTCACGAATTAACAGGGTACCCCTGAAAAGAAATGGGTGAGAATTGGCTTCCTCAACTCCCATTCCCCTTCCCACTTAAACTCCCATTTACTCTTATCAAACAGTGGACTTTTAATCTCCTCATCCCTCAACTCCCATTCCCCATCTCTAATTCCCCCGAACCAAACATGCTGCCAGTGGAGGGGAGTGGTGATCGGGCAGAGGCAGTGGGAAAGAGAGGGCTTTCGCGTGAAAAACTGTGTTATTGTCCAAATGTGCGGACTCTGCTTTGGTTTTGGGTAAGTTCATGTTGTGTCTAGATCGGTCCAGACAAATTCAATGACCGTTGTTGAATGGCCTAAAACGTTTGAACCGTTGTCTGGACATTTGCGAGTGATATGGTGGTTCCCATCGAAGTTGCCCTAAATCTCAAATTGCTCACCGTGTCCTCGCTATCCATCAGGTTGAATGGTCCTGAGACGAGTTTTCCATCGTGATACCTGGGTCTTTGTTGTTTCATCCCAAGGAGTGTACACGCGACTGAGCTACCTGCATGCATCACAACGCGACAACGTTTCAAGTGAAGGTGAATGGTGAGCTTCTACCTTCTTTTCATGCTTCAAGAGGTATGAGGCAAGGGGACCCTATTTCCCCTACTTATTTTTGTTGTGTGGCGAAGGATTATCTTGTATGCTAAAGAATTATGATGGAGGTTGGATTGGCAGAGGCATTCGGACGGGACTGAGGTCACCGTGGGTATCTCACTTACTATTGCAGATGACTGCTTGGTTTCCATGAAGGCGGATAACAAGAGTGCCACACGTCTGAATGAGATTTTAACTGCCTACAGCCTTGGCTCCAGTCAAAGTGCTAATAAACAGAAGAGTTCAGTCTTCTTCAGCCCAAAGTGTGGGGCGTCTATAAAAAGAGGGGTATGTAATGCATTACAAATTCAGCGAGTGGCCCTAACGGAGAAGTACCTTGGATTGCCAACTACAGCCGGGAAGATTATAGAACAAAGCTTTGAGCATATTGTGGAGCGGCAAGGTCAAGAGTCCAAGGGTGGAGTTTCAGAAAAGCTTCTTGTGCAGCACGAGAGGTGAACCTCAAATCAGTGGTTCAAGCTTTACCGGCCTTCTCTATGAGTTGCTTCAAACTCACTAAAGGCTTGTGTCGTAAAGTTACGTCAGTAATGTCTAAATATTGGTGGACTAGGTCACTTGATAAGCAGGGTTTGCATTGGCAAACTTGGGAAAGATGGTGATACATCCATTTTGCATCATGTTTATATACTGTTATTTATGTTGCTTTATTGCATAATAATGCTTTTTTGAGTAATTATAATGCCTTTTCTCTCATAATATACAAGGTACACACAAAAGGGGAGAATTCTGGCAGCTGGAAATATGGACCTGAAAAAGCTATGTCAGGCTACCTATTCTGCACAACTCCAAATGAGCTGAAACTTCACGAGGATTTTTTATGGAATAAATAAGAATTTTTGGAGTCAATAAGTACCATAGGGGTCCCACCACGTGGGCACAACCCACCTGGGCGCCCCGGGCAGCCCAGGGGCGCCCTGGTGGTTATGCTCACCTCGGCCCACCTCCGGGGCCCCCCTTCTGGTACATAAGTGATTTTGACCTAGAAAAAAAATGAGGAGAGGACTTTCGGGATGAAGCACCGCCATCTCGAGGCGGAACCTGGGCAGGAGCACTTTTTCCCTCTGGCGAAGCAATTCCGCCGGGGGAACTTCCCTCCCAGAGGGGGAAATCATCGTCATCATCATCACCAACAACTCTCCCATCTTGGGGAGGGCTATCTTCATCAACATCTTCAACAACACCATCTCCTCTCAAACCCTAGGTCATCTCTTGTGTTCAATCTTTATACCAGAACTATAGATTGGTGCTTGTGGGTGACTAGTAGTGTTGATTACATCTTGTAGTTGATTACTGTATGGTTTATTTGGTGGAAGATTATATGTTTAGACCCATTATGCTATTTAATACCCCTCTGATCTTGAGCATGATTACCATTTGTGAGTAGTTACTTTTGTTCTTGAGGTCACGGGAGAAATCATGTTGCAAGTAATCATGTGAACTTAATATGTGTTCGATATTTTGATGATATGTATGTTGTGATTCCCTTAGTGGTGTCATGTGAACACCGACTACATGACACTTCACCATATGTGGGCCTAAGGGAATGCATTGTGGAGTAGTTATTAGATGATGGGTTGCGAGAGTAATAGAAGCTTAAACCCTAGCTTATGCGCTATTTCGTAAGGGACCGATTGGATCCAAAAGTTTAATGATGTGGTTAGAATTTATTTTAATACTTTTCTCGTATTTGCAGATGCATGCGAGGGGGTTAATCATAAGTAGGAGGTTTGTTCAAGTAAGAACAACACCTAAGCACCGGTCCACCCACATACCAAATTATCAAATTAACAAACACGAATTGAGCCAACATGATGAAAGTGACTAGATGAAATTCCCGTGTACCCTCAAGAACGCTTTGCTTATCATAAGAGACTGTTTTGTCCTATCCTTTGCCTCAAAAGGATTGGGCTACCTTGCTGCACTTTTGTTACTATTACCTTTACTTACTCATTACAAATTATCTTGCTATCAAACTACTCTATTACTTACAATTTCAGCACTTACAACCATTACCTTGCTGAAAACCACTTGTCATTTCCTTCTGCTCCTCGTTGGATTCGACACTCTTACTTATTAAAAATGGCTACAATTGATCCCATATACTTGTGGGTCATCAAGGATATTTTCTGGCGCCGTTACCGGGGAGTGAAGTGCTCTTGTAAGTGGAAATTGGTAAGAAAAAAATATTACTACGTGCTGAAATTTATTGTCACTTGTTACTATGGAAAACAATCCTTTGAGGGGTTTGTTCGGGGTATCTTCACCTCGACCAGAACCAAAATTAGTTACCCCTCAACCTACTGCACCTACTGAAAATATTGAATATGAAATTCCTTCGGGTATGGTAGAACAACTGCTAGCTAATCCTTATGCAGGAGATGGAACCGAACATCCTGATATGCACTTGATATATGTGGATGAAATTCGTGGATTGTTTAAGCTTGCAGGTTTACCCGGAGATGAAGTTAAGAAGAAGTTTTTCCCTTTATATTTGATGGGAAAGGCATTGACATGGTATAGGCTATGCGATGATATTGGATCTTGGAACTGGAATCGGTTGAAATTGGAATTTCATCAAAAAAATTATACTATGCATCTAGTTCATCGAGATCAGAATTATATATATAATTTTTGGCCTCGTGAAGGAGAAAGTATCGCTCTAGCTTGGGTGAGGCTTAAGTCAATGTTATATTCATACCCCAATCATAAGCTCTCAAGAGAAATTATTATTCATAATTTTTGTGCTCGGCTTTCTCGTAATGATCAATCCATGCTCGATACTTCTTGTATTGGTTCTTTTATCAAGAAGACTACTGAATTCCGGTGGGATCTTTAGAAAGAATTAAACGCAACTCTGAAGATTGGGAACTCGACGAAGGTAAAGAGTCAGGTATTGAGCCTAAGTTTGATTGTGTTAAATCTTTTATGAATACCGATGCTTTTCAAAAGTTTAGCACTAAATATGGACTTGACTCCGAGATAGTAGCTTCCTTTTGTGAATATTTTGCTACTCATGTTGATCTTTCTAAAGGTAAGTGGTTCAAATATCACCCACCAATTAAAGAAGAAATTAAAGAACCGGTAAAAGCTAAAGAAGAGACTATCAGTTACAATGTTGATCCAGTTGTTCCCACTACTTATATTGAAAAACCACCTTTTCCTATTAGGATTAAGGAACATGCTAAAGTTTCAACCGTGGTCAACAAAAGTTATATTAGAACACCTAAACTAGTTGAACAAATCAAGGTTGAACCTAGTGTTGCTATGATTAAGGATCTCTTGGTCAATAATATTGATGGGCATGTTATTTACTTTTGTGTTGAAGCTGCTAGAACTGCCAAACCAGATGAAAAAGATAAACATAGACCAATTGTTGGCATGCCTGTTGTCTCAGTTAAGATACGAGATCACTGTTATCACGGTTTATTTGACTTAGGTGCTAGCATGAGTGTTATTCCTTTTTCCTTATATCACGAAATTATGAATGATATAGCACCCGCTGAAATAGAAGACATAGATGTTACTATTAAGCTTGCTAATAGAGATACTATATCACCAATTGAGATTGTTAGAGATGTTGAAGTCTTGTGTAGGAAAATAAAATACCCTACTGATTTTCTTGTTCTTGGTTCCCTACAAGATGATTGTTGTCCCATTATCTTTGGTAGACCTTTCTTGAACACCACTAATGCTAAAATAGATTGTGAGAAACAAACTGTCGGTGTCAGCTTTGGTGATGAATATCATGAGTTTAATTTCTCTAAGTTTAGTAGGAAACCTCATAAGAAATATTTGCCTAGTAAGGATGAAATTATTGGTCTTGCTTCTATTGTTGTACCTCCTACTGATCCCTTAGAACAATATTTGCTAGACCATGAAAATGATTTGCATATGCGTGAAAGAAATGAAATTGATAGAATCTTGTTCGAACAACAACCTCTGCTTAAACACAATCTGCCTATTGAAACTCTAGGAGGACCTCCTCCGCGTAAAGGTGATCCTGTGTTTGAATTAAAACAATTGTTAGACACTTTGAAATATGCTTATCTTGATGAGAAAAAGATACATACTATTATTATTAGTGCTTACCTTTCAGAACATGAAGAAGAAAGATTATTGAAAGTTCTAAGGAAGCACCGAGCTGCTATTGGATATACTCTTGATGGTCTTAAGGGTATTAGTCCCACTCTATGTCAGCACAAGATTAATATGGAACCTGATGTTAAACCCGTTGTTGATCACCAACGCCGGTTAAATCCAAAGATGAAAGAAGTGGTAAGAGCGGAAATATTGAAACTTCTGGAAGCAGGTATAATCTATCCTATAGCTGATAGTAGATGGGTAGTCATGTTCATTGTTTCCCTAAGAAGGGAGGTATAACTATTGTTCCTAATGATAAGAATGAACTTATTCCACAAAGAATTGTCGCAGACTATAGAATGGTAATTGATTTTAGAAATTAAACAAAGCAACTAGAAAAGATCATTACCCTCTGCCTTTTGTTGATCAAATGCTATAAATATTATCTAAGCACACACATTTTTGCCTCCTTAATGGATATTCTGATTTTCACAAATACATGTTTCTCAACCTGATCAAGAAAAGACAACTTTTACTTGCCCTTTTGGAACTTATGCTTATATACGCATGCCTTTTGGTTTATGCAATGCACCTGCTACCTTTCAAGGATGTATGACTGTTATATTCTTTGATTTTTGTGAAAATATTGTTGAGGTTTTCATGGATGACTTTTCTGTTTATGGGAAGTCTTTCGATGATTGTTTAAGCAATCTTGATCGAGTTTTGCAGAGATGTGAACAAACAAATCTTGTCTTGAATTGGGACAAGTGCCACTTCATGGTTAACAAAGGTATTGTTTTGGGCCATAAAATCTCTGAAAGAGGAATTGAGGTGGACAAAGCCAAGGTTGATGCAACTGAGAAAATGCCATGTCCTAAAGATATCAAAGGTATTCGTAGTTTCCTTTGGTCATGCTGGTTTCTATAGGAGATTTATCAAAGACTTTTCTAAAATTTCAAGGTTCTTACAAGTCTTTTGCAAAAGGATATTCCTTTTGTTTTTTATGACGATTGTTTGGAAGCCTTCAAAACACTCAAGAAAGCCTTAATTTATACACCTATTGTTCAACCACCTGATTGGAACTTGCCTTTTGAGATTATGTGTGATGCTAGTGATTATGTTGTTGGTGCTGTTCTAGGACAAAGAGTTGATAAGAGATTAAATGTTAATCATTATGCTAGTAAAACTCTAGACAGTGCTCAACAAAATTATGCTACTACTGAAAAAGAATTCTAAGCAGTGGTGTTTGCTTGTGATAAATTTAGATCCTACATTGTTGATTCCAAAGTGAGCGTTCACACCGATCATGCTTTTATAAAATATCTTATGGAAAAGAAAGATGCTAAATCTAGACTCATTAGGTGGGTTCTTCTACTACAAGAATTTGATTTGCATATCACTGACAGAAAAGGAGCAGAGAACCCTATAGCTGATAACTTGTCTAGGCTTGAAAATATTCTTGATGACCCACAACCTGTTAGCTGCAATAAATGTTTCTAATAGTACACCTTGGTATGCTGACTATGCTAATTATATGTTGCTAAATACATACCACATAGCTTTACATACCAACAAAAGAAAAAATTCTTCTATGATTTAAGACATTACTTTTGGGTGACCCACATCTTTATAAAGAAGGAGTAGATGGTATTATTAGACGTTGTGTACCTGAGCATGAACAGGAACAGATCCTACAGAAATGTCACTCTGAAGCTTATGGGGGACATCATGCGGGAAATAAAACTGCTCATATGGTATTGCAATCTGGGTTTTATTGGCCTACTCTCTTCAAGGAAGCCCATAAGTTCGTATTATCTTGTGATGAATGCCAAAGAATAGGTAATATCGGTAAGCATCAAGAAATGCCTATGAATTATTCACTTGTTGTTGAACCATTTGATGTTTGGGGATTTGATTTCATGGGACCTTTTCCTTCCTATAATGGGTATACTCATATTTTGGTTATTGTTGATTATATGTTACTAAGTGGGTAGAGGCTATTCCAACTAGTAGTGCCAATCACAACACCTTTATTAAAATGCTAAGGAAGTTATTTTCCCAAGGTTTGGAGTCCCTAGATATTTAATGACTGATGGTGGTTCACACTTTATTCATGGTGCTTTTCGTAAAATACTTGCTAAGTATGATGCTAACCACATAATTGCATCACCCTATCATCCTTAGTCTAGTGGTCAAGTTGAACTTAGCAATAGAGAAATAAAACTAATCCTATAAAAGACAGTCAATAGGTCCCGGAAGAATTGGTCTAAGAAACTAGATGATGCACTTTCTGCTTATAGAACAACATATAAAAATCCTATGGGTACATCTCCTTATAAAATGGTTTATGGAAGAGCTTCTCATTTGCCTCTTGAGTTATAACATAAAGCATATTGGGCAATTAAAGAACTCAACTATGATTTCAAACTTGCTGGTGAAAAGAGGTTATTTGATATTAGCTCATTAGATGAATGGAGAACCCAATCTTATTAAAAGCAAAGTTATTCAAAGAAAAAGTTAAAAGGTGGCATGACCAAAGAATCCAGAAGTGTGAGTTCAAAGTTGGACGATGTGTTCTTTTGTACAACTCTCGTTTCAGATTCTTTGCAGGAAAACTCCTCTCCAAATGGGAAGGACCTTATGTTATCGAGGAGGTTTATCGATCTGGAGCTATCAAAATAAATAATGCCGAATGTACTAACCCGAAGGTTGTTGATGGGCAACAAATAAAGCATTATATCTCAGGTACGCCCATTAATGTCGAAAGCAATATTATCCAAACTATGACACTAGAATAACACATAAAAGAAACCTTCCGAAACACTCTAGAATCCTGAAAAAGAGGAGGTACGTGATACAGTAAGTAAACGGACTCCGAAAAATCCACAAAAATATTTTTTGTCATTTTTGAATATTTAGAAAATTAGGAAAATAAGAAACTACCAGGAAGGTGACCCTGGTGGGCACAAGACACCAGGGCGCGCCGCCAGGCGCGCCCAGGTGGGTTGTGCCCACCTCGGGTACCTTCCGGACTCCATTTTTCTTCCGTTTGCTTGTTCCCAAGATAAAAAATTCTTTATATACTCCTCGAACCTGTTGACCTCCGTATCACGGAGAAATCACCTATTTTCTTTTCTTGTTGTTTTCTATCAGATCTAATCCACCATGGCCGCTTCAAGCTCCTCCAAGGACAAGTTCTTCGAGAACATCGTCAACCCATATCTGCGGGAGGTGATGTAGCACCCTCAAGCTATCCAGACGTGTATGGGGTGCTCCACATCCTCGATGTGCAAGGCCCCAAGGGAACTGGATCCGTGAAGGCCAGTCTTGAAGCTATGGAGCAGGAAGTCTTCCAATGCAAAGGGATGGTGGAACGTGGACTCAATGCCAATCACCTCATGATCGCAGAGTACACCTGTGATCTCAAGGTGGATGGAAAGTCCATGAAAGACATCGTATTCTCCTTCAGCGAGCAAATCAACTTCCTCCATAGCCGGATCTACGACCTTCAAAACCAAGTCATTGAATATGAGGCAAGGTTTAAAGGTATGAGTTTGGCTGCCAGTTGTAGGACCCGAAAGACTCACTCTTCCTCTTATGACGGTGAGCCTTTGCCATGGGAACCTGAGGACAAGATCGCTACTACTTCATCACCATCACCTCCTTCTTCATCACCAAAAGAAAATTGAGTATCGGGTATGGGCACTCCCATTGGCTTTCGCCAAGCTTGGGGGAGGTGCCCCGGTATCGTATCACCTCCACTATCTTTTGCCTTTACTTTTCTTAGTTCAATCCATAGTTATTTTTTGCTTTAGATGAATAAAAGTTTAGTTCAATCCTTTTTTGAGAGTTTGCTTAGTGATCTATCTTTGTAATTGTGTGCAAGATATATAACAAAGTTTAGTTTGAGTTTTGCTTCTTTTACTTTCAGGTTTCAGTAAAAAGAAAGGAAATAAATGAAAAAGATCATATGCTAATCTTATGGTACGTGATGACATTACACAAGGAAAAGTATAAGTAGAAAATTTTATTGTAGATTGACAAACATAGCACTGGTCAATGATGTAGGGCTAGTTTGGTTCGCATACTCAGCTCCTTGCCTGGAAAAATCCGATGCCTGGCATGGGCCTGGTAAAGTGATGATTTCCTGCCTGTCCAGGCTAGCCTGGAAGCTGTGCGTTTGGTTCGTAGCCTGGCAGGGTGCTGCATCATCTAATCATCTAGAGAATAAAAAATTCTTAAGCAAAAGGCAGGCCATGTTATGGCACGTCCAGGCGTAAGGAGTTGGACGCCTGGGCCAGGCTAATCTACTGCCTGGGCTACGAACCTTTTTTTATTCTTTATTTTTTTCGATTTGACCAGGCTAATCGCATTGCTGGACCACCCAGGCCAGGCATGTATTTTTTTTCTCAGGACACAAACAAAACAGGGACCAGGCAGACTTCAAGAACCCATTCAGGCCAGACTTGTGGTGGTGTGGACACCAACCAAACACACTCATAATTCATGAAAGAATTAATAAGGGAAGAGAATATTCACATGCAAATACATGATGTCTGCTAGAACTACGTTGATATTTCCCCAAAGAGGAAGGGATGATGAAGTATAGCGACGATAGGTATTTCCCTCAGTGATGAGACCAAGGTTATCGAACCAGTAGGAGAACCTCCTCACACCATGTAAACAACACCTGCACACAAATAACAAATACTCGCAACCCGACGTGTTAAAGGGGTTGCCAATCCGTTTTGGGTACGGCGCCTCAAGATAGGCAAATAACATGAGGTAAAGTGGTAGATAGGATAAATAGATCGTGGAACAAATAAATTGCAGCAAGGTATTTTTGTATTTTTTTGTTTAATAGATCTGAAAATAAATGCAAGGGCAAATAGATCGCAAAGGCAAATATGATGAAAAGAGACCGGGGGGCGTAGGTTTCACTAGTGGCTTCTCTCGAGAAAAATAGCAAACAGTGGGAAAACAATTACTGTTGGGCAATTGATAGAACTTCAAATAATCATGACGATATCCAAGCAATGATCATTATATAGGCATCACGTACAAGATTAGTAGACCGACTCCTTCCTGCATCTACTACTACTGCTCCACACATCGACCGCTATCCAGCATGCATCTAGTGTATTAAGTTCATGGGAAAACGGAGTAATGCAATAAGAACATTGACATGATGTAGACGAGATCTGTTTATCTATTGTGGAGATATAGATCTCATCTTGTTATCCTCAGTAGCAACAATACATACGTGTCGGTTCCCCTTCTGTCACTGGGATCAAGCACCGTAAGATCGAACCCACTACAAAGCACCTCTTCCCATTGCAAGATAAATAGAACAAGTTGGCCAAACAAAACCCAAATATTAGAGAGAAATATGAGGCTATAAGCAATCATGCATATAAGAGATCAAGAAGACACAAATAACTTTCATGGATAAAAACATCGATCTGATCATAAACTCAAAGTTCATCGGATCTCAACAAACACACCGCAAAAAGACTTACATCACATGGATCTCCAAGAGACCATTGTATTGATAATCAAGAGAGAGAGAGAGGGAAAGAGAGAGAGAGGAAGCCATCTAGCTACTAACTATGGACCCAAAGGTCTACAAAGAACTACTCACGCATCATCGGAGTGGCTCCAATGGAAGTGGTGAACCCCTCCATGACGGTGTCTAGATTGGATCTGGTGGTTCTGGACTCTACGACGGCTAGAATTGATTTTCGTCAACTCCCCTAGGGTTTCTGGAATATTGGGGTATTTATAGAGCAAAGAGGCGGTCCAGGGGCACCCGAGGTGGGCACAACCCACCAGGGCACGCCTGGGCCTCCTGGCGCACCCTGGTGGGTGCTGCTCCCCTCGAGCCACCCCCAGGTGCTTCCTTGGCCCACTGGATGTCTTTTGGCCCAAAAAAATCCTCCAGGAGTTTTGTTGCATTTGGAGTCTGTTTGATATTGACTTCCTGCGATGTAAAAAACATGCAGAAAACAGCAACTGGCACTGGGCACTATGTCAATAGGTTAGTACCAAAAAATGATATAAAATGACTATAAAATGATAGTAAAACATCCAAGAATGATAATATAACAGCATGGAACAATCAAAAATTATAGATACATTGGAGATGTATCAGCACCCCCAAGCTTAATTCCCGCTCGTCCTCGAGTAGGTAAATGATAAAAACAGAATTTTTGATGTGGAATGATGCCTAACGTATTCATCACATTTCTTTTCTTTATAGCATGGACATATGGACTTTTATATGATTGAAATCAATAGTCTAGTTTTGACATGAAGACTTTAATACTCAAGCATACCAACAAGCAACCATGTCTTTCAAAATATCAACACTAAAGCAAGTTATCCCTAGCCCATCATGCTCAATCATTGATCCATTCATGAAACACACTCGAATATTAGCTACACCCAATGCTCAAATATGATCATAGTGCCCCTTAGTTGGTGCTTTATAAGAGAAGATGGAGACTCAAGTTCAAAATAAAAAAATGCATAAGTAGAAGAAAGGCCCTTCACGGAGGGAAGTAGTGATTTGTAGAGGTGCCAGAGCTCAAAGCTTAAATTGAGAGATATAAATGATTTTTGAGAGGCATACTTTTCCTACCAATGAAAACAACTTGGAGCATCCCAACACTTTCCATGCTAGATACATCATAGGCAGTTCCCAAATAGAAAATAACATTTATTCCCTTTTCCACCATTACTTTCACTTTCCATGGCTAACCGTATCCACGGGTGCCCTCCATACCAACACTTTCCAAGGAATTTATTATTTGACAACATAAAGTAAATTCATTATTCATTTCGGGACTGGGCATCCCTAGTACCTTTGCCGTACTCTCGTGCAATGACAAGTGAATAAACACTCATCGTGAGAATAACACATCTAGCATGGAAAATATTGGCTACCCTTTACCGCTTCACAAGCGGTAGAGCACACAAAAGAGAAATTTATTTTGAACATTAGAGATGGCAAATGCAAATTTGCTTAGAATGGCATGGAAATACCGCATATATGTAGTTATAGTGGACTCATATGGCAAAACTGGTTTAAAGGGTTTTGGATGCACAAGTAGTGACCATACTTAGTGCAAAGTGAAGGCTAGCAAAAAGATTGAGAAGCGACCGACCAAAAAGTGAAAAATCTCATACCCAAGCATTTAGCATAAGTAACACCGAATAATGCACAATAAGTAGGATATAAATTTCATTGCATAACTATTGACTTTCGTGCTTGCATAGGGAATCACAAACCTTAACATCAATATTCTTACTAAAGCACAATTACTCATCAACATAACTCACATATCATATCATCATATCTCAAAACCGTTACTAAGAATCAAGTTTATTCTTGTCCAATGATCTTCATGAATTTTTTATTATATCCTCCTTGGATATCTATCACTTTGGGACTAATTTCATGTGTTGCTTTTGATAAGATCAAACAAATATAAGTGAAGAACATGAGCATAATTTTTTCTTTCTCTCAAAATAATCTAAGTGAAGCAAGAGAGAATTTCTTAAAAATTAACTAACTCCCAAATAAATCTAAGTGAAGGATGAGAGCATTTCTTCAAAATTAACAAAGCTCACCATGCTCAAAAAGATATAAGTGAAGTACTAGAGCAAATCCATGGCTCTAAAAATGTAAGTGAAGCATAGGAGCAAGCATAGCATAATTTTTGGCTTTCTCAAAAGGGTGTGTCCAGAAAGATTCAACACTTAAAACATGAAGCAAAACAAGCAAAGACTCATATCATACAAGACGCTCCAAGCAAAACTCATATTATGTGACGAATAAAAATATAGTTTCAAGTAAAATACCGATGGTTGTTAGAAGAAAGCGGGGATGTCACTCGGGGGCATCCCCAAGCTTAGTTGCTTACTACTTCTTTGAATATTATCTTGGGGTGCCTCGGGCGTCCCCAAGCTTAGCCTTTTGCTTATCCTTATTCCTTCATCCGTCGTAAGGTAACCCAAAACTTGAAAACTTCAATCACACAAAACTCAAACAAAACCTTTGTGAGATCCGTTAGTATAAGAAAGCAAACCACTACTATAAGTACTGTAGAAAACCTATTCTTATTTTGTTTTTGAATTATATCTACTGTATTCCAACTTTTCTATGGCAAAAACTCATCAAAGAAAACCATAGAATCATCAAAACAAGCACACAGCGCAAAGAAAACCGAATCTGTCAAAAACAGAACAGTCTATAGTAATCTGAATATTTCCAATACTTTTGTAACTCCAAAAATTCCGAAATAATTGGTGGGCATGGGGAATTTGTCTATTAATCCTCTGCAAAAAGAATCAACTCAAAATCACTCTTCTAATGAAAATTACAAATAATGTCGTGAGCGCAAATGTTTCAGTTTTTCAGCAAGATCAAATAAACTTTCACCCAAATCTTCCCAAAGGCCTTGCTTGGCACAAACACTAACTAAAACACAAAAAACACAATCATAATAGTAGCATAATTGTGCTAACACTCAATAACAGGAAGAAAAAGGCAAAACGATAAATTTTATTCATTGGGTGGCCTCCCAACAAGCGCTATCGTTTTACGCCCCTAGCTAGGCATAACGCGTAGGATCTAAGTGTTGCCTTCCATTATCTTTGCCACTTTAGTAAGGGTCTTTTCAAACCCGGGAGGCTCTTTGCTCTTCCCTAAATTTTCTGGAAAATAAACCATCTTGAGATCTAAAATATCGAAGCATTTATTGCAAAGAGAAATCAAAGTGTTCATACGATTGATACTACCATTGAGATGTTTGAGAGGTTCATCATATTTTTTTTAATTCCAGCATGTGTTTATGCAAATCACCAAGTTTGTCCAAAATTTGGACTCCCTCTGAGGTGAAAGAAAACCCTTTCTTTTGTGTTGGAACCCCCAAAATTCCTACTAAAATTTCATAGGCAGCATTGACATCAAGCTCAATAAAATTCGCTTTTGCTGCGAAATCCAAAAGTTGTCTATGATGCAAAGCCAATCCTACGTAAAAATTTCTAAGCAAAATTTTTGCATCTCCCTTTAGGTTGCAAACACGATAAGATTCCATAAGCCTGTACCAAGCATCTTTCAAATTTTCTCCTTGTTTTTGTTTGAGGTATAGGACTTCAAAGTCTGGTAACAAAGGAGGAGTATTCAAACTAGCCATAGTGTCGTGGAATTAACACGTCAGGTGTCCTAGTGAGAGGACTTAGTCGTGGAGCCATCGCAACAAGATTAGCAAAAAGGGGTTAAACCGGACAAAGGACACGGGGAGTTTATACTGGTTCGACCCCTTACGGTGAAGGTAAAAGCCTGCGATCCAGTTGTGGTGGAATTGATGGGGTCTCGATGAGCAGGGAGCGAATCCGCTTTACCTATCTCTCGAGTTGTTGTTTCTTGTCCTTGAACCGCCGCCGGGTCGTCCCTTTATATACACAGGTTGACGCCCGGCGGTTTACAGAATACTGAGGCCGGCTCATACACGTGTCCGGCTCGGTTTCTACCTTTCCCTAACTTACAACACAAGTTAGACATCTCATGGCGGTTTATGTCTACGGGCTCTAAACCGCCTTTGGGCTCTGGGCCTCTAAGCTTCAATAGTAAAACGCCATACTCCTTGTCTTCATGGGCTTCAATACGGATGAGCATAAATCGGCCCCTCCTGGGCGGTTTATACTTAGTAGTTATATCCCAACATTAGGCCCCAGACTGATTTGATCCTATTCATGTCAATCTTCAACACTTCGAAAAAACTCCTTGAATATCCTCGTATAATCCTTGTAAACCGCCATGACGTCTCCTCCATATGAACTTGATAAACCGCCATGACGTCATCTTCTAAGATTGCAGTGAATCATCATGACATCATTTCTGTATAAAAACCTGTAAATACTTCTTTTATTAATTAATCTCTGAAGACCGAGACGACAGCTGTGCACCATTCTCTGTTTTAGGCTCCTCGATTCCCGCGCCTGCCTACTTATCCATTTGCATTATAAATAGGATCAGATGTCTTTTTTCCTTCCCCTTCCATGCTTCTTCGCCTCTTCTTCCTCCTTGCGACGCCCGAGCCCTAAAGCTCCACCGCTGCCCTCGACCTTCAAGCGCTACATCACCCCTGGCCGCTGCATCGACCTGAATGTACCAGAGAACCGTGGCACTTCTCCGCCACTCTTGTGAAGCCGGTAAGCCCTCTTTCTTCAACCCTAGATCTGCATTACGGTTTCATGCCTTCGTCGGTATTCATTAGTATTCGTCGGCGTTCATTGCTTTCCCTTACTGTCCCACCGTATCTTGAAGAACTTGACATCTTCCACGCGTGGCCGAAACTATAATTTATTTTTCCTCACCATAGCATCCCTTCGTCCATGGACAGATCCCATCTGGACCTTTGCTGTTCAACTGTCGTCATTTTAGGGCTTTGAGATTTTTCCTTTTCCTGAACTGCGCTAGATCCATAATTATAACTTTAGCCTGTGAAACCTGTTTCTGCAGCACTTAGTAATTTTCAGATATGTTTCTTCCATACCACTGTAGGCGATTTAACTGTTAAAAGTTGATAATCCGCCAGGTACCATTAGCCCTCTCTTAAACCGCCAATTTTACCTGAGCATCAGTATCCAGCTTAATATGTACATTTTCTCTGATTGATTCCTTCCCCTGGCCTGGCGCCGGTTTATGCATATCAATCTTGAACCGTAATCCAGTGTTTGAACTTTTTTTACAGCTGGTCATCAAAAATGGCCAAACAGTTCTTCTCTTGCAATTGGGTTCCCTCTCGGGATATGGAAGAGCAACTTACTGGGTATGTTTTGACTGGCGCTTTAGCAAAGCAAGAAACCATCCATTGGAGAGTCCCGGGTGCTGAAAATCCTCCTGAACCCCAAGATGGAGAAGTAGTTGTGTTTGTAGATCATCTGGACCGAGGGTTTAGCCCTCGCGGATCAAAAAATTTCTGGGATGTACTTGCCAGCTTCCAACTCCGCCCTCAAGATATTGGACCAAACTTTGTGTCCAATATTTGCAATTTCCAAGTGTTTTGTGAGGTTTATCTGCAAGAAGAACCGACCGTTGAATTTTTCAGAGACTTCTTCCACTTGAACCGCCGTACTGAATTTACCAACGGCCCCAACACTAAACTTCGTGGGGTGTCAATTCAAAAAAGGAAAGAAGTCAATTTTCCTCGCGCCAAATATCACAGCCACCTGAAGGACTGGAATCAAACGTGGTTTTACTGGCGGAATACCGCTCCTGATAATGAAAATCCTTTGTCGGGTTATCGTGCTCATCGGCTCAGTAATGAACATCCATTGCCTCAACGGCTTACTGCCAGGGAACGATCGAAATATGCACCACAAATTTCTAAGATCCGGGCTTTTATGGCAAACAGTTTAACCGGTATTGACCTTGTCCATTGCTGGGTTTCGTGGAGTATCTTGCCCTTGAGCCAGCATCCCAGTTTAATGTGCGAGTACACAGGAGACTTGAAAGATCCTCAAAGCCATATTGATATTCAGCTAACTGATGAAGAGATTAGTGAATCTATCAAAAAGATGTTGGATGAACCGATATCTGAGTGCAGCAAGACTGGGTTGCGTCCCTTTTATACCTCCAATAAACCGCGAGCTGTAAGAATTGTATCTTTTTGCTTTTAATTCGCCCCCATGTTGACATTTTCTGATGACCTTCTGTTTATCTTTGCAGAGCAATGGTCCGTTCTGTAAGAGGAAATCTCAAGACAAGCCGGCAAAACCACAAGACAAACCGGTGAGAGCGCCTTGTGTTAAGAGTAAGGCCTCAAAGAAGACAACAAAGAAAAGAACCGTCGAGTCCCCTAATCCGGCCGAAGATGTTGATGACTCGGAATCAGAGGTAGAACTTGATTCCCTTGGTTCATTTTTCATGCACCTTATTGACAATGATCATTATTAGGATGATGCGGAAGCCAACCGCGCTAATCATGTAGAGGTAATTTCCCTTTCTTCCGATTCAGATCATGTGCCAGTACAAAAACTCCATCGCGTAGTCTGGAAAGTAAAACGTTCACATCCTCTCGCTTATTTGGATCCGCACTTTTCTTTGAAGACACAACAACATGAAGCTCGTCGCACAACCCGGCATAGTGGCCAACAAGTTACCTCCTTCGGTTTACCGGACACCCCGGTTTGAAAACACCGTCCAGAGGTCTCTTATACTTCTAATACATCTTATCCCAAGGCGGGTTACTTCCGATACCCTCTTAATCCATCTGATTCAAATTATCAGGGTACCTCCAATTCATCCTCCGGTGAATCATCAGCCACACAGATGCCTCCCCTCAAGACTGTTCCTGGGTAAACATATTACACTTTAACCTTTTTTGCCTTGCACCGGTTAACTGTACTGACTTCTGCATCTACTTTCTTCAGTGCCAAAGCTAGACTTAGCAAGAAAGCTAAATTGAGTAAACTAACTGACGATGATCCGGCCACTAAACCGGAGAGGGCATCAGAGGTTGTTGCTCAAAATGCTGATATTGATCTTGATGACCCGGCGCCTCAGGGCCATGATACTTTTGCTGATCCGCCAGAGATAAGTCCACCAAGCCCACGTGCTGATCTGCCAAGCCCAGCTGCCGATCCACCAAGCCCAGCAAAGGCCTCTAATAAACCGCCGAGCCCAAATAAGATAGCTGAAGGCACAACAGATGACGTTATGAATACTGGCTTTGGCCATACTACTCCTGGCAACCCTGTCGCTTTATCAAAGCACAGTGCCAAAGAAGAATTTGCTGCTGTGGACAAAGGCAAGTGGAAAACTGATTTGTCAAGCTATGCTCATCTCAATGCTCAAGACATCCATTCTGGATATTTGAACCGGCTATATACAAGTCGTGACTAGGAAGCCGGTTTGGTAAACCTGATGAAAGAGCGATATGAGGTAAATATTTATTCCTTTGCATAAGTCCTTTTCCCTTAGAACCTGCTTCAATCATTAACTCCAGTAGCCCCCAAGGGCCGGTTCATCAATATGAATGTGAACCGGGACTTGTACTAAGAGAACTTGATTTTGCTTGTGCAGCCCCTATAAACCGGTTTATGCCTTTAGGATAATCCGGTTTATCAGAATTCCTTTCAATCATGTTTATGAAGCATAATCCGATAACCTTGAATTGATTTGGGATGCATTAGCCCCCAAAGTGCCAAGTATATAACGTGTTGTATGCTTGGGACTTAAAATATCATGACAAAAAATCCAGCCGCATTAGCTCCCAAGTGCCAAGTGTATAACTTGTTATATGCTTGGGACTTTGAAAAATTATTGCCAACTTATTATCTGTCCTTGCAGGCTGACTTGACGAACAGAGATTCCCAAATCGCCGGTCCTCGGGAAAACATCAAGTCCCAACAAGCAGAAACATCTAAGGCCAAAGAAGAATTGAAGGGCACTTTAACAGCCATGGAGCAATTGAAGGATGGCTTCAAAAGCAAGCAAACATGCTGGGAAACTGGAAAGGCCACTTTGATAAAGCGGGCGGAGGATGCTGAAGCGGCCCTTAAACCGGTGGCAGACGAGCTAACTGGATTAAAGCAGCAAATCAATGCTATGACCTCTGCCATCTTTGGTAAGTAGCCTTATCATGAATCATACCAAATCTTCCTTGGTATCTCTGGTTTAACAATAATATTCAAACCATTGCAGGTAGCCGTATTGCCCATCTTGGTTCAGATATGCGACATAAGTTGAAAGCTGCCTATACTCTGATAGAGCAGTTGTATACCGGCACTCAATGGGTCATCTGCACAGCCTCGTACAATAAACCTCCTCCAAATTTAATCAAGGATACATTGGCCAAGCTCTCCATGACACCGGCCCATCTAGAAGAAATGAAGAGATCTGCTGCAAGGGCTAGCGCTTTATCTGCACTGACTCGGGCTAAGGCTTGGATAGCTGACCTCGATCCGGAGGATATTGGTAATGGTTATCCGAGTCAAAAAGAAGATGGGTAGGATTTTGACGAGGATGCCCTTAAAGTGTTGACAAAAGAAATGCACCCACTTGCCAGCAAACTGGCCGAAGAGACTGATCTGTCTTACAACCGGTCCATCTATGATGCAGACAACAGACGGATTGCTACATCAGTTTATGAATCCCAAAATCTAATCCCGCCAACTCGTAAGCATACTTATGCCCCTGATGTTGAATCGTCAGATCTTATAAGTGATGAAGCTGTCTTCCGAGCTTTGTGTGGAATTGACTGGGCAACCATTGACTTACAGTCAGTGGATGGGGAGGCGGAGGTTGAACCGGCGTAGGATGATCCGCAATCTTCACATCAAGCTGAAGCAGAACCATGACTTGGAAGCCGGTTTATCGTCTTGTGCACGGTCATTTGCTCGAAAAACAATTATCCTTTTGGGTGTTTGAAACGCCTTGTAATAGGCTAGCTTAAAACACTTGGTCTACTATGCCATCATGCATATCTTGAAACACTTATTCTGCAATGCCATCGTGCATAGTCACTTTCCCGAGGTTATCAATCTGTCATGATATGCAATGTCTGCTTACGATCTTTAACAGTGTTATGCAATCATGTTTTCTGCATATGACAAACTTAAAATTGCCCTGGCGGTTTACCACCGGACGGGTTATGATACCCAATATAAAGCCAGAATTTACAACCAAGGCTGTAAAATGAAATATGAAATAGATCATACCTGTGATGTTGAATCACATTGTTGGTTTATCAACTGTTTGTAGTAAGGGTAATAACCTAAATCTTGAGTGTTGATAACTCTCACCATGCAGTGCTGGTTTATAAGAAGCCGCGCCGGGTTATGATAAACACCGAGTGATCATCCTGGCGACTTGTAGTCAATGGTACACCGGGTTGTGAGAAACACCGATTTAAGATTGATTGTGTACTAACAACTGATAGTCGAAAGCCACGCCGGGTTAATGAACACCGGGTTATATTGATGACCTATAGTCAGGCTGGGTCAATAGACACTAGTTTATCTTAAAACCTTATCAAAGGAGAAAAAACTTGGAAAAACAAAAGCAAATGAAAACTTGTAGTCGAGGCTTTTCAAGGGCTGCCAGGCCCAAATTCGAGGCTTTTCATGGGCTGCCAGGCCACTGAGTTAAACCATTTTACAAAGCCTTTTAAGATGGACCTCACATTAACCAATCATCGTTTTGACTTTGACAAGTTCAGGGTCTGTATAAGATTGACTTGTCAAACGTTCGACGGGTCATACCAGGATTACCTGGACAGAGTGTTTTACTTGATGAAGGCAGGTTAACCCGGGGTTTTAGGTGAATACACCTGGCTTCCAAGCCTGGCTTGATAGCCTATTACAAGGGTCCTTTCAAACTCTTTGTTGCTATGCACAAAGAGCCCCCAAGTAACATTGTGAGCTGTGCTCAATGGGTACCTATGTTGAGCTGTGCGTGGCAACAGACTCTCTTTGGTCCCTTGGGTGTGAAGCTCCCAAGCTATGTTGTGGATTTATAAGCCAGTTAATGGAAAACTCCGCTTATAAGCATGAGCCCCCATGTAACCAAGAAGACATATAAGATGAAATGACAAAGGCCCCGCTTTAGCAAGGATGCCGGTTTATTTATTGATCATGATATGTACATTGTCAAAAATATATACATAGTAGGAGCCTGTGGCTCAGGTGTAGTAAGGCCTAAGATGAGCTATATTCCATGGCCGGCGAGTCTCCTCCTCTGACTTGCATGAGTCTTTGTGTTCTCGAACATTGATGAGGTAGTATGACCCATTGTTCAAATTCTTGCTGACCACAAAGGGTCCTTCCCAAGGTGGAGACAACTTGTGCATGTCAGTCTGATCTTGGATGAGCCGGAGCACTAAGTCGCCTTCTTGGAAAGTCCTGGTTTTAACCCGGCGGCTGTGGTAACGCCGCAGGTCTTGCTGATAAATCACCGAGAGAGCTGCCGCAATATCCCATTGTTCATCTAACAGGTCCAATGCATCCTAGCGTGCTCTCTCATTATCCGCTTCAACGTAAGCTGCCACTCAGGGCGAGTCATGGCGAATATCACTTGGGAGAACTGCTTCCGCTCCATAAACCATGAAGAAGGGTGTGTAACCCATAGATCTATTGGGGGTGGTATTAATACTCCATAAAACGGAAGGCAACTCCTCCACCCAACAACCCGGCGTCCGCTTCAAAGGGACCATAAGCCGGGGCTTGATACCCTTTAGGATTTCCTGATTAGCTCTCTCCGCTTGACCATTAGATTGGGGGTGGGCCACTGATGACACATCAAGCCGGATGTGCTCACGTTGACAGAACTCTTCCATAGCTCCTTTGGAGAGGTTCATGCCATTATCTGTTATAATGCTGTGTGGAAAACCAAAGCGGAAGATCACCTTTTTCATGAATTGAACCGTCGTGGCCGCATCACACTTGCTTACTAGCTTTGCCTCCACCCACTTGGTAAATTTATCAACCGCCATCAGAAGGTGGGTCTTCTTATCCTTGGACCTCTTAAAAGGCCCAACCATATACAGCCCCCAAGTTGCAAACGGCCAGGTAATTGGAATCATCCTCAACTCCTGAGCCGGAACATGAGCTTGACGTGCAAACTTCTGACACCCGTCACACTTCCGGACCAGATCCTCCGCATCAGCATGAGCTGTTAACCAGTAAAAACCGTGCCGGAAAGCCTTAGCCACCAAGGATTTTGAACTGGCATGATGACCACAATCTCCTTCGTGGATTTCACGCAAGATCTCACAGCCTTCTTCAAGAGAAACACAACGCTGAAATGCCCCTGAGACACTGCCATGATGCAACTCGCCATTGACAATAGTCATGGACTTAGACCGCCGGATTATCTGCTTGGCTAAAACTTCATCCTCTGGTAACTCGCCCCGGTTCATGTACGCCAGGTACGGTAATGTCCAATTAGGGATAGCATGAAGAACTGCCACCAGTTGAGCTTCGGGGTCAGGAATGGCCAAATCCTCCTCCATCGGTATCTTGACTGACGGGTTATGCAAAACATCAAGAAAAACATTAGGCGGCACCGGTTTACGCTGGGATCCGAGCCGGCTAAGAGCGTCTGCCTCTTCATTCTTGCGCCAATCAATGTGCTCGACCTGGTAACCCTTAAAATGACCAGCAATGATATCCACCTCACGTTGATAAGCTGCCATAAGTGGATCCTTGGAATCCCATGTACTAGATACCTGCTGAGCCACTAAGTCAGAGTCGTCGAAGCAACGTACCCGGATTAAGTTCATCTCCTTAGCCACCCGAAGACCATGGAGCAAAGCCTCATACTTAGCTACATTGTTAGTACAGGGAAATATTAAGCGGAGAACATAACAAAATTTGTCACCTCGAGGGGAAGTAAGAACCACTCCAGCTCCCGAGCCCTCCAATTGTCTGGATCCATCGAAGTGAATAGTCCAGTATGTGTTATCCGGTTTATCCTCCGGTGCCTGCAACTTTGTCCAGTCATTGATGAAATCCATGAGTGCTTGGGACTTGATAGCCGTGCGAGGCATATATTTTAACCCGTGAGGCCCAAGCTCAATGGCCCACTTAGCAACCCGGCCAGTCGCCTCCTTGTTCTGAACGATGTCTCCCAATGGAGCGGAACTGACCACAGTGATGGGATGGCCTTGAAAGTATTGCTTAAGCTTCCGTCTTGCCATAAACACTCCATACACCAGTTTCTACCAATGGGGATATCTCTGCTTGGACTCGATAAGTACCTCACTAATATAATAAACCGGTCATTGAACCGGATATTCCTTACCAGCCTCCTTGCGCTCCACCATGATAGCCATGCTGACAGCTCGTGCATTAGCAGCCACGTATAACAGCAAAGGTTCCTTATCGATTGGGGCAGCAAGAATGGGCGGTTCGGCTAATTGCCTCTTCAAATCCTCAAACGCCGTATTAGCAGCATCACTCCAGACAAAGTTGTCTGTCTTCATCATCATCTGATAAAGCGGGATCGGCTTCTCCCCCAACCGGCTGATAAACCATCTTAGTGCTGCAATACGACCTGCCAGCCGTTGAACGTCATTGATACACGCCGGTTTAGCCAGGGACGTAATAGCCTTGATCTTCTCCGGATTAGCTTCAATGCCCCTGTTAGACACCAGAAAACCCAAGAGCTTGCCAGCCGGTACACCAAAAACACACTTGGCCGGATTAAGCATCATCTTATAAACCCTCAGATTATCAAAAGTTTCCTGCAAGTCAGTTATGAGTGTCTCCGCTTTCTTGGATTTCACCACGATATCATCCACATAAGCATGAACATTGCGCCCAATCTGATTATGAAGGCAATTCTGCACACACCGCTGATAAGTCTCCTGAGCACTCTTGAGCCCAAAAGGCATAGATACATAACAGAAGGCTCCAAAAGGAGTTATCAAAGATGTCTTCTCCTGGTCCTTAACTGCCATTTTGATATGATGGTAACCCGAATAAGCATCCAGAAAACTCAAACGCTCACAACCCGCCATAGCATCAATGATTTGATCAATGCGAGGGAGGGCAAAGGGATCAGCTGGGCAAGCTTTGTTCAAATCCGTGTAGTCCACACACATACGCCAAGTGCCGTTCTTCTTAAGTACCAGCACCAGGTTAGCCAACCACTCAGGGTGAAACACCTCCACAATAAACCCTGCTGCCAATAGCCGGGCTACCTCTTCACCAATGGCCTTGCGCCTCTCTTCATTAAAGTAGTGAAGAAACTATTTGACCGGCTTGAACTTCGGATCAATATTAAGAGTGTGCTCAGCGAGTTCCCTCGGTACACCTGGCATGTCAGAAGGTTTCCATGCAAAGATGTCCCGGTTCTCGTGGATGAACTCGATGAGCGCGCTTTCCTATTTCAGATCCAAGTTAACGCTGATGCTGAACTGCTTGGATGAATCGCCAGGAACAAAATCAACCAAGTTAGTCTCATCAGCCGATTTAAACTTCAAAGCCGGATCATGCTCCGTATTGGGCTTCTTAGAGAAGTCATATCTGCCGGATCAACATTGTCCTTATAGAACTTCAACTCCTCCGTCGTGCAAACCGACTCAGCATAAGCCGCATCACCTTCCTCGCACTCTAGAGCAATCTTGCAGCTACCATGAACCGTGATGGTCCCGTTATGACCCGGCATCTTGAGCTGCAGATAAACATAACACGACCTTGCCATGAACTTAGCATAAACCGGCCGTCCAAACAAGGCATGGTACAGACTTCTGATTTTGACCACTTCAAAGGTCAATGTCTTGGACCTTGAATCATGATCATCTCCAAAAACCACCTCTAGAGCTATCTTACCGACCAGGTAAGCCGATTTACCAGGTACCACACCGTGCAAAACGGTGTTCGACGGTTTAAGATTTTTATCTATTAACCCCATACGCCGGAAGGTTTCATAATACAAGATGTTGATATTGCTCCCTCCATCCATGTGCACTTTGGTGAACTTATAACCTCCAACCTGCGGTGCAACCACCAACGCTAGATGACCAGGATTATCAACCCGGGGCGGATGATCCTCCCGACTCCACACAATAGGCTATTCAGACCAGCGCAGATAACAGGGCACAGTCGGTTCAACGGAGTTCACTGCCCTCTTATGGAGTTTCTGATCGCGCTTGCACAGACTAGTAGTGAAGACATGATATTGTCCACCATTTTAACTGCTTCAGGTTGCTCTGATAACCCGACTGCTGATGTTGCTGATTCCCTTGCTGATTATAACCACCTTGGTTGCCCTGATTGCCTTGATTTCCCTGTCCACCTTGGTTACCCTGAAAACCTGAACCGGAGTTACCTCCACCATAACCCGGTCTGTGAAACCCGGGTCCTGAACCGCCGGACGGTCCATGATCATACCAGAAGAGATCTGAATTTTTGAACTCTTGCATAATGAAGAAATCCTTCCATAAATGCATAGCCAGTTTATCTTGCGTCCCGTGCTTTGGGCAAGGCTGGTTCAACAGACGCTCCAGATTCATCCCTGATCCTCTGCCCCGCGGGGGCCGTTTACCCTTACGGCGCTGATTATTGCCTTGCACATTGGTGTTAGCCACAAAGCCAGAATTATTATCCGCCTTGCGCTTATCGTTATTCCCATGGCCCGCCTGGTTATGCTGCTTCCCTTTCGTGTCGACGTTCTTTTTTCCCTTCTCCGGCTGTCACACCCTAGCTAGTCATGCATTAGAGTGTGTGCATCATGTTTAAAATTCCATTTAACTTGAAATGGGGATCTGTGAAACCCTCAGAATCATTTTGAAAATGACCCAAATAAAAATTTCTCCAAAAAGGTCCAAGAAAATGCTCATGTTGCTCTCTGAAAATATTGGACAGAGATAAAAATCAAACCAATATTTTTAGTGGCTCATGGACATTTATTTTGGGCATTTGGAATTAATGCATAAATATTTGCTTTGGAAATATATTAATTATATATATTAATATATGTCCAAATATTATGCCAATTATAAAGGAGCTCTGGAATAATATATCTAGCCCCTGCAAAAATTGGCATAAGTTAAATAAATGATTTAATATATTATTTAAATCAAAACAAATGTCAGAAATTAGAAAACAGAAAAAAATAAAAGGGAGAAGCTTACCTGGGCTCCTCCCTGTGCAGCCCAGCCAGCTGGCCGGCCCAGCCAGCAGGCGGCCCAGCCCACCTCCCTCCTCTGTCGTCTTCGTCCCGACAGAGGGAGGGGAGTGTGGCCGGCGCGCGCGCGCGCCACCGCGCCACGCCACCTCTCTCCCTGCCTGCCTGCCCTCCCCTCCTCGCCTCGATGCCCTGGACGATGCCACGCCTCCCCCCTGCTCTCTCTCACTCTCCCCCGGCTCTCCCCTCCTCTCCCTCGCTCTCTCTCTCACACGGCCGAACACCACCGTCGCCGCCGTTCGCCATAGCAGCCATCTCCGGCCACCCCTCGCTCCCCCGACTAGCTCAGAAGCTCCGCCACAACCCCCTCTTCCTCCCCACCGCTCCACGGGCCTCCGGAAGCCCTGCATCGCCGCCACGTCACCGTTCCCCTCTTCGGGCTCCGACCATCATCGCCGTCGAATTCGCCGTCTCCAGCGCGTCTCCGAGCCCGCTTCGATGCCCACTGCAACCGCGGTGAGCCCCCGAGTCGTTTCCCCCTTCTTCCCGGGTCTCTTTCGACCTCTAGGCCTTAGCCCCACCTTGGCCGAGAGCTCCACGCCGCCGGCGATGTCGCCGTCGTGGCCACGGTCACCGTAGCGCCCAACCGAGCACACTATCGTGCTCCACGCCTCACTAGGAGCACGCAGCACGCACCAACGCCTCCCCAAACACCCTGCAACGCCGACTCCGACCGCACCCGAACTCCGGCCGCCGCTCACGAGCTCGCCGTCGACGGTACCGGCCACCCCAGGCTCGGCCACCACCACCGTTCGACGCGCGGGAGCAAGGGCTCTCCAACGAGCCCAAGAACGGCCTCTCCCGTGCCCTATAGCGCGATTCCGCATCGCGCCGCCGTCTCGGGCCTCGCCGGCGTCACGTCGCCGGTGGGTTTGACCCACTTTGACCACGGCAGGACCCCCCCTGAGTCCCTGACAGGTGGGCCCAGCCCTGTAGCTAATTAGGATTAGCGCTAACCACTGTTAGTTAACCCCCTGACACTGACCAGTGGGCCCCAGCGCCACTAATTAGTAATTAGGATTAATTTAACCTTGTTTAACCCCCCTGTCACTGACGTGTGGACCCCACACGTCAGGTTTGACCTCAGCCAGCCGCAGTTGACCACTGACGTCATGATGACGTCATGCTGGCGCAATAATTATAATTTCTGGATTTAATTTAAATCAGGAAATTCCAGAATATTATTTAAACTTCAAAAATTCATAACTTTTATTCTGTAACTCCAAATTGGACAAATTATATATGAAAAATGATCAGAAAAATCCAATCTATCCATCTATACCATTTTCATGCATGATTAAACAAGTTAAATTGATGTTTTAAGCAGAACAAGGAAAAGCACTTTAAAAGGCCATATTTGAATTTGAAATTTGAATCCTTGATTCAAATTTGCTCAAACCCTTCTGGTTTTAGTTGCATTAGCCAAACACACTCATATTGCCATGTTTCATGCATGCATCATATTGTTGCACATTGTTTGGTGATGGTTGTGTATCGTGTCCTTTGCGACAGGTTCTGCCTCCGAGGAGTACCATGATTACCCTAACGAAGAACCGTATCAGTGCATCGAACCATCAGGCAAGCAACCAACCATTTGATCATATCGATACAATCCCATGTTCTCGCTCCTGCTCTCTTTTACTGCATTAAGACAACGCGATTCAAACTGCTGTGTGCTACGGTAGTTGAACCCATTTCCTCTGCATGACCTGTCATTGCCACAGTAACTAGATGAAACCCACTAGCATGTGTAGGAGTTGATTGAGCCATATGTATGTGTTGTTCCTACCTTGCTATGCCTGCTATGCTTAGAGTCGTGTCAGGTCTGGTTCATCTGGGTGATGGGCTAGAGTGAAATGATTATGTCGGTAATGAGAGTGGTGTGGTGAAGACGATTTGGTAAAGGTATCGATGAGAGGCCATGTAGGAGTACATGGTGGGTTGTTTCATTGAAGCCGACCTTAAGCACTGAGATCTGTATGCGTGATTTAAGATACAGCTACTACCATGCATTGGGCCCTGAAATATGACCCCGCTCGACTTCTTATTCACCCTAGCTCTCTGTCCAGGAGTTGCAAGTAGTTTCTGGTGTTTGTAGCCTACTGGAGGCCGTGGACAGCGCTGACCGTAGGGGTGGGCTGTGATGCGGTAGGTACGTGGCCGGGTGTACCGAATACCCGTTAGGTATCTCGGGAACCCTGTTCACATCGTTCGGGGCCGTATGGGAAACCTCGGCCGGACTCCCTGCGGATGGAACCTGAATAGGCGATAAACCTGGACTGGAGGCTTAGGTGATTAGGTAGGTCGTGGCCGACACCCACGTTGGGCTTCCGCTTGAAGGTTGCCGAGTACATATCGTGTAAACGACGGTAAGTGGTGAGAGCGTGTATGAAGAAGTACACCCCTGCAGGGTTATCATGATCTATTCGAATAGCCGCGTCCGCGGTAAAGGACTACTTGGTTGCCTATACAGTTCATAGACAAGTAAATGGAAACTACTAAAAGCCTCAAGATAAGAGTGAGTGCCGAGGATGGCTCTTCCGTAGGAAGACGGAGGTGGATCCTCGGTGGTGTATTGAATTGGTGAGTAGTGGACTCGTGTGCGCAAAACCATTTCAAGTTGGAGTATCGTAGGATAGTCTAGCCAAGAGTCAAAGCTGGCTTGCTGCAATAACTCCACCAACCCTTCTTGATACTATGCATGTATGTAGGATCTGACGTAAGTCTTGCTGAGTACCTTTGTACTCATGTTGCTATAATTTACAATTTTACAGAAGACGCTGCAACCCCTTCTGATGGGTTCTATGTAGACGTTGACATCAACGAGTAGGCTAAAGACCCAGGTGGCGACCCTGAGCTTGTGAAGGACCACGTAGTATAGCTAGGCTTTCCAAGCCTCTTTTATTTTACTAGTTGTCTGTACTCAGACAAGTTACTTCCGCTGCTGGTTTGTGTGACTGTATGACTTGTATGTTGGGTCGTGAGACCCGTACCTTTGTGTATGTTATGTATGGCTCCCTAAGCCTTAAATAAAGTACTTGTGTCGTAGAGTCATGTTGTGATGCTTCGTTGTATTTGCATATATCGAGCATATTGTGTGTATGATTGAAATGCTTGGTATGTGTGGGATCTGACTATCTAGTTGTTTATCTTTAGTAGCCTCTCTTACCGGGAAATGTCTCCTAGTGTTACCGCTGAGCCATGGTAGCTTGCTACTGCTCTGGAACACTTAGGCTGGCCGGCATGTGTCCTTCTTCGTTCCTGTGTCTGTCCCTTCGGGGAGATGTCACGCTTTGAGTACCGGAGTCCTGTTAGCCCGCTACAGCCCGGTTTACCGGAGTCCTGCTAGCCCAGTGCTACAGCCCGGACCCACTTGCTGATGACCGACACGTTCGAAGCTGGGTCATGGATGCCTGTCCCTGTAAGTCTGTGCCACTTTGGGTTTACGACTAGTCATGTCAGCCCGGGCTCTTTATCATATGGATGCTAGCGACACTATCATATACGTGAGCCAAAAGGCGCAAACGGTCCCGGGCAAAGGTAAGGCGACACCCGTGGGGATACCGTGCGTGAGGCCGCAAAGTGATATGAGGTGTTACCGGCTAGATCGATGTGACATCGAGTCGGGGTCCTGACAGCGTTGGCATCAGAGCCGGACTGCCTGTAGGTTCTCCAAGCCAAACTGGTCGATGTTGAGTCTAGAAATTCTTTAGTTATATGTAGGGGAATTGTTTGTGGGATGGAACGTAAGGCTCTTTTTACTCCTTTATCCTATGACATTCTGATCTGAGTCAGTCCATTCTTCCACCGGGGGTTAAGGAATTAGGATCTATTCTCTCTATCAGGATCACGTGTTACTAATCAGTAGTACCTTATAAGTTTGATGGATACAAGCCTAGTTCAGTTCTACTACCACATTATGTTGCTAGAATGGATTCAGAACTTTGATATGATGATGATGAGTGTGTATGTAACCCTTTGTCAAATGTCTCAAAATCCTTCTTGAGCATTTACAGCTGTTATGCTGCCGAAATTTTGCTAGAAATTCTAATGCCCTTGCATTATGATTGTGCTTTCAGATGGCCACTCGCGACCTCAATCAAGTGGTTCGCCTGACTCGATGCCTAGATGTACCCGGCCATACTGCCAAGTTGGTCAGGGTAATGACTGAGGCTGGATACCGCTGGTATCCCGAGTACACGGTCGAAGAGCAATTCCGAGACTTTAATCAAAGCCAGTATATCTGCACTGTCAGGATATTTCCATCTTATCCTGGATCCACCGAGCCTCTTCACTGCTCTTATGGACTCGGGGTTACTATTGAGATGGCTGTGCAGGACGCCGCCTACACTATGATGACCATTATGCGAGTCAGATCTGGTTTATTTCGGGACTCTGATTTCCGGTATATGCCAGGATCACTTCCGGGAGCACAAGGGTATCTCCAGGCTATCTATGCTGACCCCACTCAGGAGGATTCACGGACTCGCACCACTGCTGAGATGCTCGAGGATAAGGACCGTGAAAATCGGGCCTTAAGGTTAGAGCTCTTCAATACCCGTGCTGACCACTGGGCCACTTTGACTCGGTTCGCACCGGCGGTGCAAGCTGGATGTTCAGATATGCGCGATCTCTATCCTGTGAGATCTGCTCTGCCAGACGTGATGGTTTGGCGTGATGTAGGAGGCATCACCCCACCTCGCGGTCCCCGCAGACCACCGTTTGTTGGTCCAAGGCCTCATCCTAGCCCCTATGGTCCACAAACTCCGCAAGATCGTCTGTTTCCAGATGATCATGTTGAGCTTCCAGGCTATGGAGGTGACTTCTACGAGGACTACTACGGAGCGGTCTGAGTTAGTGGTAGTATCACTAGTTCGCACTAGCTGTGTCGTCTATCGTCCCGCGTGACTCGTGGGATATGACCTAGTTTGTACTCCTTCCGGAGGTGTAGAAAAATAATGTATAGGAGCTTGGGATGCCTCCGATGAGATGTAATCCTCTTTTCACCATAATAGTACTTTGTTTGGTCTTGTACTAAACCCTGTATGGTGTGTATGACGATGGAATAAAGAAGCAGTTTCTGTATCTACCATGTCATACGGATGATCATCTTGCATTTCGAGTTATTCCTTACATTTGTATCCTATGTCGGAATCTTATCATTCTGACTAAATCATTGTCTTGTTTACCTAGGATGGTCAACACGCGCGCTAACCCTGCTTCTCAAGAGCAGGCCGAAGGCAGTGAAGGCAGGAATGAAAATCTGCCTCATCCTCCTTCACTAGCCGAGGTTATGATGGAAGCTGAGAGAAACAAGCGGGAGACCAACCGTTTGTTGGAGCGTATTGAACAGAACACAGCACACCATCAGAGGGCTAACGTGGTGTCACTCAGTGATTTTATCAAATTACATCCACCCACGTTCCACCACTCCGTCGAGCCTCTCGACGCTGATGACTGGCTTCGCAGTATCTCTCACAAACTGCGTTCCGCGCTGGTAGCGGAGGCTGACAAGGTCACCTTTGCTGCATATCATCTTGAAGGCCCCGCCAGTCTATGGTGGGAAAATTATGGAGCTATGCGCCCAGCGGGCCATGTCACTACTTGGGCTGAGTTCAGCGAGGCTTTCCGTGAACATCACATTCCGGAGGGTCTCATGGACCGTAAACGTGAAGAATTTTGCAGTTTCACCCAAGGCCGACTTTCTATGGATGCCTATAGCAGGGAGTTTGGTAATCTCGCCCGATATGCAACTGAGGAAGTGTCTACTGACGCCAAGAAGCAAGCAAGGTTCCGTAAGGGCCTTAGTCCTGAGCTTCGCCGCGACCTCCGTCTGCATGAGTGCACATCTTTTCAGAAACTTGTCAACAAAGCCATCAGTGCTGAAACTTGTCAGACTGACTATGACGCAACACGCAAGCATGGCCGTGACATGGGTTCCTCATCCGGTGCTGGTCCTCAGAAGCGCCGCGTGTGGGTACCCAACACCGCCCTGCCACCCAGGTTCACACCGAGGCCATCCTTCCAAGCGCCTCGCCCCGTTCAACAGTCTGCTCCAGCCAAGCCCTACGGGGGTCCAACTAACAATGCTCCTCCACGTACCAGTTCCGTGACTTGTTTCAAGTGTGGGGAATCTGGTCACTATATGCGTGAGTGTCCCCAGACCAACCCCAATCAATCTGCTAAAGCCGTTGGCCGTGGCAAGCCGACAGGAAAAATATTCCACGCCAAGCCGGTTACCGCTTCACGTGGTCATGTCAACTGTATCTCTGCCGAAGAAGCTCAAGAGGATCCCAACGTCGTTCTCGGTACGCTTCTTGTTAATTGCCACCCGACATCTGTTCTTTTCGATACAGGAGCCTCTCATTCTTTTATATCCGAAAATTATGCTCGTTTGCATAACGTTGCATTCTGTGACATGCCATCCACTATGGAAATTTCTACCCCTGGTTCTAGATGGCAGACCTCTAGGGTAAGTTATGGAAATGAAATCCAAGTCGACAGACTTGTTTTCCTCGCGTCTTTGATAGCCCTTAAATCTTCAGATATTAATATCATTCTGGGTATGGACTGGATGTCAGCTCATCAAGCCAAAATTGATTGCTTCTCTAGGACTGTTCAACTCACCCATCCTTCGGGAAAGATAGTCAATGTCTTGACCCGAATAGCCAAGCGACAATTATATTCTCTTAACGCCAGCCCTTTGCCAGACCTTGAGGACGTTCCGGTAGTCCGTGACTTCCCAGATGTCTTTCCAGAGGAATTGCCAGGTGTTCCACCTGACAGGGATGTTGAGTTTGTAATAGACCTCATTCCAGGAACCGTTCCGATTGCTAGAAGACCTTATAAGATGGCACCCCTAGAACTAGCCGAGCTTAAGAAACAACTCGATGAGTCCTTGAAAAAGGGTTTCATCCGACCTAGCTCTTCTCCGTGGGCTTGCCCCGTCCTATTCGTCAAGAAGAAGGATGGTACGGACCGGATGGTTGTAGATTACCGACCTGTCAATCTGGTCACAATCAAGAACAAATATCCGCTTCCCAGGATCAACGACCTGTATGATCAGCTCGCTGGATCCTCAGTCTTCTCCAAGATGGATTTGAGGTTGGGCTACCATCAAATCAAAATCAGAAACGGGGACATTCCTAAAACGGCCTTTGTTACTCGTTATGGCCAATACGAGTACACCGTCATGTCCTTCAGTTTAACCAACGCTCCAGCCACCTTTTCTCGGTTAATGAACTCAATCTTCATGGAGTATTTGGATAAATTCGTCGTGGTTTACCTCGATGATATACTCATCTACTCCAAGAACGAGGAAGAACATGCCGAACATCTAAGGCTAGTGTTGCAGAAACTTCGAGAGCATCGCCTTTATGCCAAATTTTCTAAATGCGAATTCTGGTTGTCAGAAGTGACCTATCTGGGTCATGTAATATCTGGTAAAGGTATTGCTGTTAACCCTGAGCGAGTTCAAGCCGTCCTTAATTGGACTCCACCTGAATCAGTCAAGCAAGTTCGGAGCTTTCTGGGCTTAGCGAGCTATTGTCGTCGCTTTGTCGAGAACTTCTCCAAGGTTGCTAAACCTCTAACCGAACTCCTCAAGAAAGATAAAAAGTTTGAATGGACTCCACAATGTGAGCACAGCTTTCAGGAACTGAAAAGACGCCTGACTTCTGCTCCCGTACTGGTACCGCCAGACTTCTCCAAGGACTTTGTTATCTACTGCGACGCCTCGCGACAAGGACTAGGTTGCATTCTCATGCAAGATCGACACGTAATTGCCTACGCTTCACGGCAATTGCACCCACATGAGGAGAATTATCCTACTCATGATCTAGAGCTTGCAGCCGTAGTCTATGCACTTAAGACCTGGCGACATTACCTCCTCGGTAATCGTTGCGAAATATTCACTGATCACCAAAGTCTGAAGTACATCTTCACCCAACCGGATTTGAATCTCAGGCAAAGACGTTGGGTCGAATTGATCACAGATTTCGACTTAGGAATAACCTACACCCCAGGGAAAGCCAACGTCATGGCTGATGCGCTAAGTCGTAAATCTTATTGTAACAACCTGATGTTACAACAAAGTCAACCGCTTCTCCATGAGGAATTTCGGAAGCTTAACCTTCACATTGTACCTCAAGGTTTTCTCTCCACCTTGGTGGCAAAACCTACCCTTACGGATCAGATTATCAAGGCACAGAAGGTAGATCCGGGAATCTCCCGCATCAAGAGAAACATTCAGAAAGGAATTGCGAATTGCTTCTCCATTAATGATCAAGGGGTCGTATACTTCGGCAATCGACTAGTGGTTCCCAAAGTGCGAAACCTGAGGCGTTTGATCCTTAAGGAAGCTCATGAATCTCCTCTCACCATTCATCCCGGTAGTACCAAGATGTATCAGGACTTATGCCAGAGGTTCTGGTGGACTAGGATGAAGAGAGAAATTGCTCAGTATATTGCTAATTGCGACGTTTGTCGTCGTGTTAAAGCAGAGCATCAACGGCCTGCTGGCACCCTTCAACCATTAGCTATTCCTGAATGGAAATGGGATAAAATTGGTATGGATTTCATTACCGGTTTTCCCAGGACCAAGAGAGGGAATAATGCTATCTTCGTCGTTGTCGATCATCTTTCCAAAGTAGCCCATTTCCTACCTGTTCGTGAGAGTATAACCGCTAGTCAGCTGGCAGACTTATACATCTCTTGAATAGTGTCCCTCCATGGTGTTCCTTTAGAAATCAACTCGGATCGAGGAAGTCTTTTCACCTCTCGATTTTGGGAAAGTTTCCAAAATGCTATGGGAACTCGTCTCTCCTTTAGCACCACTTTCCACCCTCAGTCGAGTGGTCAAGTGGAACGCGTCAACCAGATTCTAGAAGACATGCTTCGAGCCTCTGTTATCTCATTCGGAATGGATTGGGAGAAGTGTCTTCCATTTGCCGAATTCGCCTACAACAACAACTATCAATCTAGCTTGGGTAAAGCCCCTTTTGAAGTTCTCTATGGACGACGGTGTCGAACACCCCTTAACTGGTCAGAGACCGGGGAAAGACAATTCTTTGGCCCGGATATGATTCAGGAAGCAGAAGAACAAGTTCGCATCGTTCGTGAAAAGTTGAAAACAGCCCAATCTCGTCAAAAGAGTCAATATGACCGAAAACATAAGGCTATGACTTTCGAGGTTGACGAGAAGGCTTATCTTCGGGTCACCCCTCTGAAGGGAACCCATCGTTTCGGTATCAAAGGCAAATTGGCTCCTCGTTACATTGGACCTTTTCGCATTCTCGCCAAACGAGGAGCAGTTGCCTACCAGTTGGAACTACCTCCGCATCTCTCCAGAGTCCACGATGTCTTCCACGTTTCTCAACTCAGGCGTTGCTTCTCCGATCCTATCCGTGAAGTGGACCATGAAACGCTTGATCTCCAGGATAATCTTACATATCGAGAGTACCCCATTCGTATCCTCGATCAGGCCGAGCGTACCACTCGACGCCAGAACATCAAGTTCCTCAAAGTACAATGGTCGCACCATTCTGAGGATGAAGCAACTTGGGAAAGGGAGGATCGTCTTCGACTCGAGTACCCCGCCTTCTTCCCGGAGGAACCCAAATCTCGGGACGAGATTCTTTTGAGTGGGGGTGAGTTGTCACACCCTAGCTAGTCATGCATTAGAGTGTGTGCATCATGTTTAAAATTCCATTTAACTTGAAATGGGGATCTGTGAAACCCTCAGAATCATTTTGAAAATGACCCAAATAAAAATTTCTCCAAAAAGGTCCAAGAAAATGCTCATGTTGCTCTCTGAAAATATTGGACAGAGATAAAAATCAAACCAATATTTTTAGTGGCTCATGGACATTTATTTTGGGCATTTGGAATTAATGCATAAATATTTGCTTTGGAAATATATTAATTATATATATTAATATATGTCCAAATATTATGCCAATTATAAAGGAGCTCTGGAATAATATATCTAGCCCCTGCAAAAATTGGCATAAGTTAAATAAATGATTTAATATATTATTTAAATCAAAACAAATGTCAGAAATTAGAAAACAGAAAAAAATAAAAGGGAGAAGCTTACCTGGGCTCCTCCCTGTGCAGCCCAGCCAGCTGGCCGGCCCAGCCAGCAGGCGGCCCAGCCCACCTCCCTCCTCTGTCGTCTTCGTCCCGACAGAGGGAGGGGAGTGTGGCCGGCGCGCGCGCGCGCCACCGCGCCATGCCACCTCTCTCCCTGCCTGCCTGCCCTCCCCTCCTCGCCTCGATGCCCTGGACGACGCCACGCCTCCCCCCTGCTCTCTCTCACTCTCCCCCGGCTCTCCCCTCCTCTCCCTCGCTCTCTCTCTCACACGGCCGAACACCACCGTCGCCGCCGTTCGCCATAGCAGCCATCTCCGGCCACCCCTCGCTCCCCCGACTAGCTCAGAAGCTCCTCCACAACCCCCTCTTCCTCCCCACCGCTCCACGGGCCTCCGGAAGCCCTGCATTGCCGCCACGTCGCCGTTCCCCTCTTCGGGCTCCGACCATCATCGCCGTCGAATTCGCCGTCTCCAGCGCGTCTCCGAGCCCGCTTCGACGCCCACTGCAACCGCGGTGAGCCCCCGAGTCATTTCCCCCTTCTTCCCGGGTCTCTTTCGACCTCTAGGCCTTAGCCCCACCTTGGCCGAGAGCTCCACGCCGCCGGCGATGTCGCCGTCGTGGCCACGGTCACCGTAGCGCCCAACCGAGCACAGTATCGTGTTCCACGCCTCACTAGGAGCACGCAGCACGCACCAACGCCTCCCCAAACACCCTGCAACGCCGACTCCGACCGCACCCGAACTCCGGCCGCCGCTCACGAGCTCGCCGTCGACGGTACCGGCCACCCCAGGCTCGGCCACCACCACCGTTCGACGCGCGGGAGCAAGGGCTCTCCAACGAGCCCAAGAACGGCCTCTCCCGTGCCCTATAGCGCGATTCCGCATCGCGCCGCCGTCTCGGGCCTCGCCGGCGTCACGTCGCCGGTGGGTTTGACCCACTTTGACCACGGCAGGACCCCCCCTGAGTCCCTGACAGGTGGGCCCAGCCCTGTAGCTAATTAGGATTAGCGCTAACCACTGTTAGTTAACCCCCTGACACTGACCAGTGGGCCCCAGCGCCACTAATTAGTAATTAGGATTAATTTAACCTTGTTTAACCCCCCTGTCACTGACGTGTGGACCCCACACGTCAGGTTTGACCTCAGCCAGCCGCAGTTGACCACTGACGTCATGATGACGTCATGCTGGCGCAATAATTATAATTTCTGGATTTAATTTAAATCAGGAAATTCCAGAATATTATTTAAACTTCAAAAATTCATAACTTTTATTCTGTAACTCCAAATTGGACAAATTATATATGAAAAATGATCAGAAAAATCCAATCTATCCATCTGTACCATTTTCATGCATGATTAAACAAGTTAAATTGATGTTTTAAGCAGAACAAGGAAAAGCACTTTAAAAGGCCATATTTGAATTTGAAATTTGAATCCTTGATTCAAATTTGCTCAAACCCTTCTGGTTTTAGTTGCATTAGCCAAACACACTCATATTGCCATGTTTCATGCATGCATCATATTGTTGCACATTGTTTGGTGATGGTTGTGTATCGTGTCCTTTGCGACAGGTTCTGCCTCCGAGGAGTACCATGATTACCCTAACGAAGAACCGTATCAGTGCATCGAACCATCAGGCAAGCAACCAACCATTTGATCATATCGATACAATCCCATGTTCTCGCTCCTGCTCTCTTTTACTGCATTAAGACAACGCGATTCAAACTGCTGTGTGCTACGGTAGTTGAACCCATTTCCTCTGCATGACCTGTCATTGCCACAGTAACTAGATGAAACCCACTAGCATGTGTAGGAGTTGATTGAGCCATATGTATGTGTTGTTCCTACCTTGCTATGCCTGCTATGCTTAGAGTCGTGTCAGGTCTGGTTCATCTGGGTGATGGGCTAGAGTGAAATGATTATGTCGGTAATGAGAGTGGTGTGGTGAAGACGATTTGGTAAAGGTATCGATGAGAGGCCATGTAGGAGTACATGGTGGGTTGTTTCATTGAAGCCGACCTTAAGCACTGAGATCTGTATGCGTGATTTAAGATACAGCTACTACCATGCATTGGGCCCTGAAATATGACCCCGCTCGACTTCTTATTCACCCTAGCTCTCTGTCCAGGAGTTGCAAGTAGTTTCTGGTTTTTGTAGCCTACTGGAGGCCGTGGACAGCGCTGACCGTAGGGGTGGGCTGTGATGCGGTAGGTACGTGGCCGGGTGTACCGAATACCCGTTAGGTATCTCGGGAACCCTGTTCACATCGTTCGGGGGCCGTATGGGAAACCTCGGCCGGACTCCCTGCGGATGGAACCTGAATAGGCGATAAACCTGGACTGGAGGCTTAGGTGATTAGGTAGGTCGTGGCGACACCCACGTTGGGCTTCCGCTTGAAGGTTGCCGAGTACATGTCGTGTAAACGACGGTAAGTGGTGAGAGCGTGTATGAAGAAGTACACCCCTGCAGGGTTATCATGATCTATTCGAATAGCCGCGTCCGCGGTAAAGGACTACTTGGTTGCCTATACAGTTCATAGACAAGTAAATGGAAACTACTAAAAGCCTCAAGATAAGAGTGAGTGCGAGGATGGCTCTTCCGTAGGAAGACGGAGGTGGATCCTCGGTGGTGTATTGAATTGGTGAGTAGTGGACTCCTGTGCGCAAAACCATTTCAAGTTGGAGTATCGTAGGATAGTCTAGCCAAGAGTCAAAGCTGGCTTGCTGCAATAACTCCACCAACCCTTCTTGATACTATGCATGTATGTAGGATCTGACGTAAGTCTTGCTGAGTACCTTTGTACTCATGTTGCTATAATTTACAATTTTACAGAAGACGCTGCAACCCCTTCTGATGGGTTCTATGTAGACGTTGACATCAACGAGTAGGCTAAAGACCCAGGTGGTGACCCTGAGCTTGTGAAGGACCACGTAGTATAGCTAGGCTTTCCAAGCCTCTTTTATTTTACTAGTTGTCTGTACTCAGACAAGTTACTTCCGCTGCTGGTTTGTATGACTGTATGACTTGTATGTTGGGTCGTGAGACCCGTACCTTTGTGTATGTTATGTATGGCTCCCTGAGCCTTAAATAAAGTACTTGTGTCGTAGAGTCATGTTGTGATGCTTCGTTGTATTTGCACATATCGAGCATATTGTGTGTATGATTGAAATGCTTGGTATGTGTGGGATCTGACTATCTAGTTGTTTATCTTTAGTAGCCTCTCTTACCGGGAAATGTCTCCTAGTGTTACCGCTGAGCCATGGTAGCTTGCTCCTGCTCTGGAACACTTAGGCTGGCCGGCATGTGTCCTTCTTCGTTCCTGTGTCTGTCCCTTCAGGGAAATGTCACGCTTTGAGTACCGGAGTCCTGTTAGCCCGCTACAGCCCGGTTTACCGGAGTCCTGCTAGCCCAGTGCTACAGCCCGGACCCACTTGCTGATGACCGACACGTTCGAAGCTGGGTCATGGATGCCTGTCCCTGTAAGTCTGTGCCACTTTGGGTTTACGACTAGTCATGTCAGCCCGGGCTCTTTATCATATGGATGCTAGCGACACTATCATATACGTGAGCCAAAAGGCGCAAACGGTCCCGGGCAAAGGTAAGGCGACACCTGTGGGGATACCGTGCGTGAGGCCGCAAAGTGATATGAGGTGTTACCGGCTAGATCGATGTGACATCGAGTCGGGGTCCTGACAGGCTCCTCGTCGTCAGACTCGGGGTCCTTGGAATTATCAGAATTGGCATACTTAACCAAAGCTACCATAAGCGTTCCCATGTCATTGCAGTGAATCTTGAGCCGTCCCAACTTCAACTTCAACGGTTTAAACCGGCAATTGCCCTCCAATGTTATGATTGCCGAATCAACATTGATGCGGTCCGACAAATGCAAAATTACTGAAACCCGGCGCACCCAATGAGTCGTTGATTCTCCTTCTCCTTTTATGCAGGCGGCCAGATCCACAATTGACATGGGCTGCTTGCACGTATCTTTGAAGTTTGCTATAAACCGGGCCTTCAACTAGTCCCATGAACCGACCGAATTAACCGGCAGACTTTTTAACCAAGTGCGGGCCGTTCCGTCCAACATCATGGTGAAGTATTTTGCACACGCCGCTTCATCCACATCCAGCATCTCCATTGCCATCTCATAACTCTCAACCCCTGCCTCGGGGGGTAAATTGGCGGTGTAATTAGGCACTTTACGCGAACCCTTGAAATCCTTGGGTAGTCGTACATTACGCAGAGCTGGGGTGAGACACGGTACCCCTAAGAGCTGAAAGCCAATCCATGTTCAACTGATGTCGTCGGTTGAACCGGAGCGGGTTGATGATTCACGTACTGTGCTGCCAACTGCGCTGCTAACTCTGCCTCCCGCCGTGCTCTACCATTGTTTACCACATCCTGAGCATTCATACCACCGCGCACCGGATTAGGCCCTCGAGGGGCGTCACGGTGCCGTGCACTGCTTGACACAGCCGGTTCATCAATGTGTCTGTTATAACTTTTGCTCGGACGAGGGGTTGAATGTATTCTATCTCGGCTATATGAATAAGCCTGCTGCTGCACCATAGCAGTCTGAAGAAGATCCCTGGCCCGTCGTGTTTCAACCGCCGCCAGTGATTCGCCCTCCATCGGAATAGCTGCCAAACGAGACGCCGCAACAATCATGTTATCCAAAGGGCTAGAGAAGTGACCCGGCGGCATTGGTACGTATTGCGGAGGGTTATCTGTCCGTCGAGGCGGGTCCATCACCCGTGGCTGACCCAGTGCTCCTGTCCCAGGTACCTCAGTATGGTCCACTGCTGCCAGATCACTTGGTCCAGCTCCCGGTGTGTTGAAGAGATTTATTCCTTCGTAAACCGGCGGCAGACGAGATCAGTGCCTCCTCCTTAGTACTTTGTTTGATGCGTTCTGGTCCAGCATGAGTCGGTAATTTTGTGCCTGGATCTGCTGTGACTGGGCATCTAAAGCGGCCCGTTCTTCAGCCATCCTAGTTTCGTCAGCCGCCAAGTCTTCCTTGGCCTGAGCTATCTGATCCCGCGGCTTTGTAACCTCCGCGTTATGCTGATCCTGAGTCTCCGAGGTAACTGCTGTGGTCAACAACGTCGTCTAGGTGTCCAATAAACCAGACAGAACTTGAGTCGGTCGGCGCGTAGGGCCTCCTACACCGGCTGCCAATCCGGAAATCATTGCCGCTGCAGATGAATATTGCAATGTGGGTTGCGTACCGGCCATGAAGATTGCAACCCGGTTTGGCGGTTCAAAGGGGTCCGGAATACTGTCGCCATCGGAATAGCCCCCGATCCGGCCGTCTTGCAACTGGTACAGCGACTCGGTTTCGCCAGTGGATGACTCGCTATCTGAGTAGATGACCGTTTCACTATCGAACACCGGTTCAGATTCTGCACCATGAATAAATCCTACGAATGCACGCTTCATGGCAGGCTGAACCCGGGCAGGACTCGCACGCTGAGCCATCTCGACGAGGTGGGTGGAGATGTCCGGCTCAGGGCCCGGTTCGCCGATCTTGCTGATGAAAACGTGAATTCCACCAAAGGGGACCCGGTACCTGTACTCAATTGAGACGGTCTCGGGTCCCCAGCCTGCGTCGTTGATGTAGAGCTTGCCGCGACGACTCTTGGTCATCCGGCCAACCGCGTATCCCTTGAGTCCTTCAAAGTTGCCCTTTAAGAACCCGAAACCATCGTGCGATAGCCCCACGGTGGGCGCCAACTGTCGTGGAATTAACACATCAGATGTCCTAGTGAGAGGACTTAGTCGTGGAGCCATCGCAACGAGATTAGCAAAAAGGGGTTAAACCGGACAAAGGACACGGGGAGTTTATACTGGTTCAGCCCCTTACGGTGAAGGTAAAAGCCTACGATCCAGTTGTGGTGGAATTGATGGGGTCTCGATGAGCAGGGAGCGAATCCGCTTTACCTATCTCTCGAGTTGTTGTTTCTTGTCCTTGAACCGCCGCCGGGTCGTCCCTTTATATACACAGGTTGACGCCCGGCGGTTTACAGAATACTGAGGCCGGCTCATACATGTGTCCCGCTCGGTTTCTACCTTTCCCTAACTTACAACACAAGTTACACATCTCATGGCGGTTTATGTCTATGGGCTCTAAACCGCCTTTGGGCTCTGGGCCTCTAAGCTTCAATAGTAAAACGCAATACTCCTTGTCTTCATGGGCTTCAATATGGATGAGCATAAGTCGGCCCCTCCTGGGCGGTTTATACTCAGTAGTTATATCCCCAACACATAGTGAAATAAGAACACGAATAGATCTGACGAGAAAACGGCAAACGAAAAAGAGGGCGAATAAAATGGCATTTTTTGTGAAGTGGGGGAGATAAAAACGAGAGGCAAATGGCAAATAATGTAAATTGCGAGGAGATGAGATTTGTGATTAGGAACCTGGTTAATGTTGAATATCCTCCCCGGCAACGGCGCCAGAAATTCCTTTTGATGTCTGCTAGAACTACGTCGGTATTTCCCGAAAGAGGAAGGGATGATGTAGTATAGCGACGTTAGGTATTTCCCTCAGTGATGAGACCAAGGTTATCGAACCAGTAGGAGAACCTCCTCACACCACGTAAACAGCACCTCCACACAAAAAACAAATACTCGCAACCCAACGTGTTAAAGGGATCATCAATCCCTTTTGTGTACGATGCCTCAAGATAGGCAAATAACGTGGGGTAAAGTGGTAGATAGGATAAATAGATCGCGGAACAAATAAATTGCAGCAAGGTATTTTTGTATTTTTTGGTTTAATAGATCTGAAAATAAATGCAAGGGAAAATAGATCGCAAAGGCAAATAAGATGAAAAGAGACCCGGGGGCCGTAGGTTTCACTAGTGGCTTCTCTCGAGAAAAATAGCAAACGGTGGGAAAACAATTGCTGTTGGGCAATTGATAGAACTTCAAATAATCATGACGATATCCAGGCAATGATCATTATATAGGCATCACGTCCAAGATTAGTAGACCGGCTCTTGCCTGCATCTACTACTATTACTCCACACATCGACCTATATCCAGCATGCATCTAGTGTATTAAGTTCATGGGAAAACGGAGTAATGCAATAAGAGCGATGACATGATGTAGACGAGATCCGTTTATCTATTGCGGAGATATAGATCTCATCTTGTTATCCTCAGTAGCAATGATACACACGTGTCGGTTCCCCTTCTGTCACCGGGATCAAGCACCGTAAGATCAAACCCACTACAAAGCACCTCTTCCCATTGCAAGATAAATAGATCAAGTTGTCCAAATAAAACCCAAATATCGAAGAAGAAATACGAGGCTATAAGCAATCATGCATATAAGAGATCAAGAAGAGTCAAATAACTTTCATGGATAAAAACATAGATCTGATCATAAACTCAAAGTTCATCGGATCCTAACAAACACACCGCAAAAAGACTTACATCATATGGATCTCCAAGAGACCATTGTATTGATAATCAAGAGAGAGAGAGAGAGAGAGAGAGGAAGCCATCTAGATACTAACTACAGACCCCGAAGGTCTACAAAGAACTACTCACGCATCATCGGAGAGGCACCAATGGAAGTGGTGAACCCCTCCATGATGGTGTCTAGATTGGATCTTGTGGTTCTAGACTCTACGGCTGCTGGAATTGATTTCCGTCGACTCCCCTAGGGTTTTTGGAATATTGGGGTATTTATAGAGCAAATAGGCGGTTCAAGGGGCACCCGAGGTGGGCACAACCCACCAGGGCGTGCCTGGGCCTCCTGGTGCGCCCTGGTGGGCACTGCTCCCCTAGAGCCACCCCCAGATGCTTCCTTGGCCCACTGGATGTCTTCTGGCCCAAAACAATCCTCCAGGAGATTCGTTGCGTTTGGACTCCATTTGATATTGATTTCCTGCGATGTAAAAAACATTATATGCCAAAAAGCATTACATGTAGAAAACAACAACTGGCACTGGGCACTATGTTAATACGTTAGTACTAAAAAATAATATAAAATGACTATAAAATGATTGTAAAACATCCAAGAATGATAACATAACAACATGGAACAATAAAAAATTATAGATACGTGGGAGACGTATCAATACACTATCCTGGAAATCTTTTGTGATTGTAAGCACCCATCAAAATATTATATGCCAAAATTGTTGACGTTGGACAAGGAAGACAACATATGATTTATGTTTGTTCATATTCACATAGAAGCTATATTGTCATATATCCTTCAACATGTGGTGTTTGCCCCCATCTTTGCTAGCCAAAAATTCCGCACCAAGTAGAGATACTACTTGTGCATCCAAAACCTTTAAACCCAAATCTTGTTTTGTGAGTCCATATCTACCTATGGATTGAGTGAGATCCTTCAAGTAAGTTGTCATCGGTGCAAAAAGGCAATAAAAATTGCTTCTAAAAGTGTTAGATCATTTAGTGTAAGAGAAAATTAAGCATTGTATGAACTTGTGATGGCAAACAATAAAAGTGACAGACTGCATAATAAAGGTTGCCATCATAAGGGGCAATATAACGTGACGTTCTCTTGCACTAAGGGGTTGAGCACACAAACAAAAAGCGCAGGGCAACCTCTGCTTCCCTCTGCGAAGGGCCTATCTTTTACTTTTATGTATTTACTTTCGTGCAAGAGTTGGAGTTTTTCTCTCTATTCCTTTTTATTTTCTCCTTTGGCAAGCATGATGTGGTGAGGAAATATCTAGGCACATATATCCAGTTGAATATGGATAGCATGAGTTATTATTGTTGACATCACCCTTGAGGTGAATATGTTGGGAGGCGAAACTATAAGCCCTATCTTTCTATCTGTCCGGTTGAAACATTTTGCTCCTGTGTACGCGGTGAGTGTTAGCAATCATACAAGACTATATGATGGTTGAGTATGTGGACTTGCCTAAAGGCTTCGATACGTGACCCTTCCTGAAAAAGATGATGAATTGTAGTTGCAAAGTTGACTGAGAACATAGTTTGTTGGTTTCCAATAGAGTTTATGCTTTATACTTCGATGTTGTGATGAATTGTTACTTGTTCATGAGAAGTCTAAGATAAAAGTTCCATGTTAAAGTTTGTTGCTATTATGATAAGTTACATGATGCTGCTATGTTCGTATTTTTTTATCGATACCTCTCTCTCTAAGCATGTAGACATGTTTTTCGATTTCGGTTTTCGCTTGAGGACAAGCGAGGTCTAAGCTTGGGGGAGTTGATACGTCCATTTTGCATCATGTTTACCTACTGTTATTTATGTTGTTTTATTGCATAATAATGCCTTTTGGAGTAATTCTAATGCTTTTTCTCTCATAATATACAAGGTACACACAAAAGGGGAGAATTCTGGCAGTTGGAAATCTCGACCTGAAAAAGCTACGTCAGGCTACCTATTCTGCACAACTCCAAATGAGTTGAAACTTCACGAAGATTTTTTATGGAATAAATAAGAATTTTTGGAGTCAATAAGTACCAGAGGGGGCCCACCAGGTGGGCACAACCCACCTGGGCGTGCCAGGGAGCCCCGGCACGTCCTGATGGGTTATGCTCACCTCGGCCCACCTCCGGTGCCCCTCTTCTGGTACATAAGTGATTTAGACCTAGAAAAAAATGAGGAGAGGACTTTCAGGAAAAGCGCCACTGTCTCGAGGTGGAACCTGGGTAGGAGCACTTTTGCCGTCCGATGGAGCGATTCCGTCGGGGGAACTGCCCTCCCGGAGGGGGAAATCATCGTCATCATCATCACCAACAACTCTCCCATCTTGGGGAGGGCTATCTTCATCAACAACTTCAACAGCACCATCTCCTCTCAAACCCTAGTTCATCTCTTGTGTTCAATCTTTGTACCAGAACGATAGATTGGTGCTTGTGGGTGACTAGTAGTGTTGATTACATATTGTAGTTGATTACTATATGGTTTATTTGGTGGAATATTATATGTTCAGATCCATTATGCTATTTAATACCTCTCTGATCTTGAGCATGATTATCATTTGTGAGTTGTTACTTTTGTTCTTGAGGTCATGGGAGAAATCATGTTGCAAGTAATCATGTGAACTTGATATGTGTTCGATATTTTGATGATATGTATGTTGTGATTCCCTTAGTGGTGTCATGTGAACGTCGACTACATGACACTTCACCATATTTGGGCGTAAGGGAATGCATTGTGGAGTAGTTATTAGATGATGGGTTGCGAGAGTGACAGAAGGTTAAACCCTAATTTATGCGCTATTCTGTAAGATACTGATTGGATCAAGAAGTTTAATTCTATGGTTAGAATTTATTCTTAATAATTTCTCGCAGTTGCGGATGCTTGCGAGGGGGTTAATCATAAGTAGGAGGTTTGTTCAAGTAAGAACAGCACCTAAGCACCGGTCCACCCACATACCAAATTATCAAAGTAACGAACACGAGTTGAGCCAACATGATGAAAGTGACTAGATGGAATTCCCGTGTACCCTCAAGAACACTTTGCTTATCATAAGAGACCGTTTTGGCCTGTCATTTGACTCAAAAGGATTTGGCTACCTTGCTGCACTTTTGTTTCTATTACTGTTACTTGCTCGTTACAAATTATCTTGCTATCAAACTACTCTGTTACTTACAATTTCAGCACTTGCAGACATTACCTTGCTGAAAACCACTTGTCATTTCCTTCTGCTCCTCGTTGGGTTCGACACTCTTACTTATCGAGAAGGGCTACAATTGATCGCATATACTTGTGGGTCATCAGATGTCTAATCTGAAGTCAAAGGGAGGATTGGAATTTCACAACCTTAAGCTATTTAATGATGCCATGTTGGCTAAACAAGCATGGAGGTTGTTGGAAAACCCAGGGAGTCTATGTGCTAGGGTTTTGAAGGGTCGGTACTATCCAGAAGGAAATTTCTTACAAGCTGGATGTCCGGCTAATTCTTCTAGAACATGGCGTGCGATTCTGCAAGGAAGAGAGTGTAACGCCTCGGATTCGATGCGCCAGGTGTCTTCCAGTTATTCGCCATTGTTGCCATGTCATTTGCTTGCGTGTTGCATTTTGCCATGTCATCATCCATATTTCATCTGCATGTTTTTCAAAACTTGCATCCGGTCTTTTTCCCCGTTGTCCGTTTCGCGATCCGACACTCTCGCAGTGCCCTATCGCTCCCTCTCAGACCTTGTTTCGTGAGCGGGATAAGAACATTCTCGGAATGGGCCGAGATTTGTTGAGTGTCCTTGTTATAGCACCGACAGACCGCCCGTCAAATTTCGTTCCATTTGGAGGTCGTTTGATGCCCCAACGGTTAACCGCGTAGCCCGAAACCCCTCTCTCTTTGCAGCCCAGCACCCCTTCACCACAGCCCACGAGCCCATCCAAACCCCCTCCATGCTCTCGGTCGTTGGATCGCCGGCGTCCGCCCGACCCGCGCCGGCCTCACATCCGGTCGGTATGGGACCACGGCGACCGGATCCGGCGGCCCCGCTCCTCGCCGGACGGCCGCCGCCACCACCCGGTGCCTCCTCCGCGGATCCGCGCCCGGATCCGCCTCCACCCCGGCCTGATCCAGATCCCGCTCTGTGACCCGACCCGTTTTGCGCCCGATCCGCTCAGCGAGGTAGTTTTTTCCTCAAGTTCCCAGGATTCTATCATTATGTGCCCATGTTCATCATGCCATAACTTCATGTGTGCTGCTCCGTTTCATGCATATAATATATCAAAATGTTCATCATGAGATTCTCTTTATTTTGTTCCACTGTGCCATGCTTTTTTGAGTTCATCTTGATGCCATTATCATTGTTGCAAGAGTGCTATATGATGTTAACCTGCTGAAACGGTTAGAACTTGCTGTTTTGTCTTTTTCATTGCATTTTGCGTGTGCATCCTATGAGTTTGATGTCTACATGAGTTTTGCGCTACATCATACCATCTTTACAGTGGTGCCATCCATGTATTTTTGTGAATCTTGTAGTGAGTGCATCAAGCTCGTGAAGTAGGGTACTTATTGTTTCTGTTTTGCTAGACTGAAACTGTTATATCATGATGCTATGTAAACCTGCCGCTACAAGTCATTATATGCATAATCTGGAGATGTTCACTAAGGATGTTTTGTTATACATGTCATTCTGTATCTACACATGCCCCTGGTTGCATTTATAGCTTGCTGTAGGTTGTTCATATCATGCTCCAAAGTTGCTAAATAATGTTCCTACCAGCCTGTTAACATTAAGTTCAGTTTTGCCATGTGTTTTTCTAGTGATCCATGCATCCTATGACCATGCTATTGCCATGTTTAGCTTCATAATTATGTCATATTAATGTTGGTTGCCTTGTCATGTCATATATTTCTCTGTGGTGAGTTGTACAAGCTCACCAACATGCCTACTTATCATTGTTCCTGTCATGTACTGTTATTCTGAATCTGTCATATCATTTGCCATGTTTGCATGGATCCTACTATCTTTTCTGTTGATCTTTGGAATTAGTTCAGTAAGGGAGTTTTGTTCTTTGTCTTTAGTATTAGCATTAAATGTCTTTGTTTGACATGTTATGTTCCTATAGCATGTTGTTTGATAGCTCTAAACATTGCAACCTGATATTATTTCTGCCATGTCCAGTGATTTCTGCCAAGTCTGTGAACTGTTATTATTTGCTATCTTGCCATGTCCTTTTGAGCATGTTATAGTGTTTTCTGGAGATAGCTTAGTGTTCATGTTTTGTCATGTTTTACCTGTACATCATGTCCATGTCTTTTGTTTTCATGATGAGGTGTTGTAGCATATTGTTTTGATGCTTGCTAGATGCCTAGTTGCTGTTTTGGACAGCTTGTCCTTTAAAACTTGTTTCATGTGTATGTGTTGAACCGTTGCTCCGTTTTGAGTGTGCTCTATATGAAACTTGCTTAAAATTGCATGTAGTTTCATATTATCATGTTGCATCCTTGTTTTGAGGTGTTTTCTTGATGTTTGGATGCATTTAGCATCAATGCCATGTTTAACTTGTTTTGCTCATATCTTCTAGGCCGTAGCTCCGAATTAAATGAACTTTATATGTAACTTGACTAGAATTTCATGTAGATCATCTTGGTGCACCTTAACTTGCTATTTAACAACTTGAACATAAGGTTTATTTAGATCTGGAGCAATTTCGAAATTTGCATATGAGGACTTACCAGATTAGTTATATGTTGTTTTCGGCCTCATTGAAACTTGCTTTGTTGTGTTGATCTTGTATGCATCATCTCTTGCCATGAGTAGCCTCATATAGCCTTTGTAATGCATCATGTTTGGTTGTGCATCGTGTCATGTCTATGTGTTGTGTGTTTACCATGTTGTTTGCTTCTTTCCGGTTGTGCTTCTTCTCGATAGTTCCTGTTTCGTTGCGATCATGAGGATCCGTTCGTCTACGCTTGGTTCGTCTTCGCCAGTTCGTCTTCTTCATGGACTCGTTCTTCTTCCTAGCGGGATTTCGGGCAAGATGACCGTCACCTTGGATCTCATTACTATCATTGCTATACTAGTTGCTTCGTTCTATCGCTATGCTGCGCTACCTATCACTTGCTCTTCAGGCCTCCCAAATTTCCATGTCAGCCTCTAACCTTTTTAACCCTTCCTATCAAATTGTTGCTTGGCCTCTTATAGCGTTGTTAGTTGCAGGTGAAGTTGAAGATTGCTCCATGGTGGACATGATTATGTTGGGATATCACAATATCTCTTATTTAATTAATGCATCTATATACTTGGTAAAGGATGGAAGGCTCGGTATTATGCCTGGTGTTTCGTTCCACTCTTGCCGCCCTAGTTTCCATCATACCGGTGTTATATTCCTTGACTTTGCATTCCTTACGTGGTTGGGTGATTTATGGGCCCCCCTTGACAGTTCACTTTGAATAAAACTCTTCCAGAAAGGTCCAACCTTGGTTTTAACATTTGCCTCACCTAGCCTTTTTTCCCTTGGGAGTCATGCTCCCGAGGATCATCTTATTTTACCCCCCCGGGCTAGTGCTCCTCGGAGTGTTGGTCCAAACTAGAGCACCGCGCGGGACCGTCCCTTGGCAACTTGGGTTATGTTGGTACATGTACGCTTCGCTTATCCGGTGTGTCCTGAGAACGAGATACGTGCGACTCCTATCGGGATTGTCGACACATCGGGCGGCTTTGCTGGTCTTGTTTTACCATTGTCAAAATGTCTTATAAACCAGGATTCCGAGACTGATCGGGTCTTCCTAGGAGAAGGAATATCCTTCGTTGACTGTGAGAGCTTATAATGGGCTAAGTTGGGACACCCCTGCAGGGTATAAACTTTTGAGAGCCGTGCCCGCGGTTATGTGGCAGATGGGAATTTGTTAATATCCGGTTATAGAGAACTTGACACCAGATTCAAATTAAAACGCATCAACCGCGTGTGTAGCCGTGATGGTCTCTTTTCAGCGGAGTCCGGGAAGTGAACACGGTTTTGGGTTATGTTTGACGTAAGTAGGAGTTCAGGATCACTTCTTGATCATTGCTAGCTTCACGACCGTTTCGTTTGCTTCTCTTTTCGCTCTTATTTGCGTATGTTAGCCACCATATATGCTTAGACGCTGCTGCAACCTCACCACATATCCTTTCCTTATCCATTAAGCTTTGCTAGTCTTGATACCCATGGAGATGGGATTGTTGAGTCCTCGTGGCTCACAGATTACTACAACAACAGTTGCAGGTACAGATTATGCGATGATCCTGACACGAGAGCGATGTTTGCTTGTTTTGGAGTTCTTCTGCTGCTTCTTCTTCAATCAGGGGATAGGTTCCAGGTCGGCAGCCTGGGCTAGCAGGGTGGATGTCGTTTGAGTTTCTGTTTGTGTTTTATCCGTAGTCGGATGGTGCTCTTATGTAAGATGATGTTGTATTCGTGTGGCATTGTATGTCTTTTGTATGTATCCCCATCTATTATGTAATGTTGATGTAATGATATCCACCTTGCAAAAGCGTATCAATATGCGGTTCTATCCTTGGTGGGACCTTCGAGTCTTTTTAGGATAGTATCGCTATTGGGCGTGACAGAGAGGTCCTAAAACAAGGCTTAATATGGCATGTGGGAGATGGATGCACGACGGAAATCTGGCACGGCCAGTGGATTAAAGGGTTGTCCACAATGAAGCTGTTGTGTAGGATCTCTAATGAGCCCTTTCAGCTGGTGGTGGACCTTATACGGGAAGAGGACGGAGAATGGAATACGGAACTAATCCAAAAGTTGTTCATACAGGCGGATGTCAATACCATTCTGAATATCCCGCGGCCTAGAGTAGAACAACCAGATTTCTAGGCATGGGCATGGGAGAGGCCAGGGCTATTCACAGTCTGGTCTGCTTATAGGTTTCTTAAAAAAAGGCATTGCAACGGCCTGGGTGTACCGAGCAGCTCTTCTGGCGACCAGGACACTTGGAAGAAACTTTGGAAACTGAATGCGCAACCTAAAATTTGAGTATTTTGGTGGAGGGTGCTTAAGGGGTTCCTTCCAGCAAGGGCCGAGCTGTTTCGAAGACATATTGGTGATGATGCAACATGCGGCATGTATGGGACAGGTGAGTAGACACTATTCCATTCCTTAGTAACATGCCATCATGCTAGGTTGTTTTGGGCAGAAGCTCATAGATTCTTTGGAGTGAAACTTCCAAGGTTGCATCCACTCACATGGGCGAAGGACCTCCTCGATACAGATTTTGTAAGTAAAGATGAGGCGTATGTCATTGTTTCTGTTATGTGCGCAGTATGGAGTAACAGAAATAAGTATAGGCACGCCAAGATTCAATATCAGCCTATTCGGTCGATGGAAATTATCCAGGAACACACCAGAGCTTTGGAAATTCCGACCAAGAAGCAGCAGTCTCAGGTACATAAAACTGGGTGGACTAAACCACTAGTCGGAACTATAAAAATCAACTCCGATGTAGCTTTGGATCTGAAGGGAGAAAGAGCAGGGACGGTTGTGATTGCTAGGGATCATGAAGGGAACTTCCTTTCAGGAAGATTCTCAACATACACTGGGCACAATGATCCATATGTATGCGAGGCTCTAGGTTGCAGAGATGCCATGTTGTTGGCAAAGGAAAAAGGGTGGGAACGGATTCAGTTGGTTACTGATTGCAAAAATGTGGCAGATGACTGGAATGCCAGACGAGACCGCTCGAGTTGTGGCCCTGTCTTTCGAGAGATGGGTTCGTATCTCTCATCTTTCCAGGGATTTGAAGTAAGACATTCTGGAAGAGAAGCAAACGAAACGGCACACATTTTAGCTAAGCATTGTTTGTCTACTGGGGTGCTCAGTGTAACTTATGATGTAATCCCTGATCTCCTAAGTGCGGCGGTGCACTTGGACTATGTACGGTCTATGAATGAATAAAATGCCTTGCAGCCGTTACTCAAATAGGCTCCCATCTCAATCACAAGACCCCAAGTGCGTGCACCACCTGGTAACAACCAGGTGTCGACAGCAGGCGCCACCTCCGATACGAACACGACCTCGCCGCTCGCCGTGACCATTGTCTCTGCTGAAAAACGCAATGAGACCGTGCATTGTGATTATCAAAACCGCCCTCCCGCTAGGAACGTCATCTCCGATATCAACGTGACTCCATCACGAACATTGTCTCCGTCACGAAAACGCCTTGAGAGCATGTATGTTGTGCCTTCACCGAGGACACGTCGCCCATCTACGAGCCTCATCTCCCAGTACGAGCACTTCTCTGGCTCTCTGCCACGAGCGTGGTCGTCATCGTCCCTGCGAGGCTGCCGGGAATCATCTGAGGTGTAGTGTACGTTCAGCCTACCTACCGAGGAGCGACGTGATCATACATACAAACTGCATGCAATCATGAAGCACTACTGGCATCTCTACTGTGTTGTGACAGCGAAAAGCCCTGGCACAGTATCAATATCAATCACCTGTACCGAATGCATAGGACTGTGCGTATCCATATGCGTGTAGTGTGTCGGAGTACTAGTACATGACACATCAATGTGACCCGTCGCCGTCGTGCTAAATGAGCTGAGCAGCCCGACTGGATGGAGCACATGCACGCACGCGAGGTCTCGTGGCAACGGTGAGATTATGGGGTGTGTGGGCGTCAACCAGTAGAGTAGTACTGTAGTATACTGGAGTAGTACCCAACAAAGAGTAGCATCTATCTATCCAAGAGGAAATGAGCCACATTGTTAGACTATGTATAGCTTCTGTACCTATGTACGTATATGGTACATATTGTAACACAACCATTATATATAATGAGATAAGCCACCCCTAGAGGGCTGTGCTGGTTCCCCAAAACTTATTGTCTTACATGGTATCAGAGCGCGACTTGTTGCTCGCGGTTTTCGGTAGCGTCATGGTCTTGACTATGAGGACACCTTCAGTCCTGTCGTCAAGCCTACCACTATTCGGCTTCTTCTCTCCATTGCTGTTTCTCGTGGTTGGTCACTTCGTCAACTTGATGTGCAGAATGCTTTTCTACATGGATTTTTGGACGAAGAGGTTTATATGAAACAGCCGCCTGGTTTCTCTGATCCTGATCGTCCTGACTATATCTGTCGTCTTTCCAAAGCACTATATGGTTTGAAGCAAGCTCCTCGTGCCTGGCATGCCCGCCTTGCCTCTGCCCTTCGTGCTCATGGGTTTGTGCCGTCTACTACTGACACTTCGTTATTTCTTCTACAGAAGCCAGAAGTCACTATGTATCTTTTGGTATATGTCGATGATATTATCCTTGTCAGCTCTTCTCAGTATGCTGCTGATGCTCTTGTCTGCTCTCTTGGTGCTGATTTTGCGGTCAAAGATCTTGGAAAGCTTCACTACTTTCTTGGAGTTGAGGTCACTTCTCGTGCTACTGGTCTTGTCCTTACGCAGAAGAAGTACTCCTTGGAGTTGTTACAGAGAGCTGGCATGCTGAAGTGCAAACCGACCACCACACCCATGTCGTCTACCGACAAGATAACAGCTGTTGATGGTGAGCTTTTGTCTCCTGCAGATGCCACAGAGTACAGGAGCATTGTTGGTGGACTTCAGTACTTGACGATCACGAGACCAGATATCTCTTATGCTGTTAACAGGGTTTGTCAGTATCTTCAGGCTCCCAGAGATACTCATTGGGCTGCTGTTAAACGCATTCTTCGTTATGTTCAGTTCACCCTGACATTTGGTATGCATATTCGGCCGACTTCCTCTCGGGTCCTTTCGGCCTTCTCTGATGCAGATTGGGCTGGTAGCCCAGATGACAGGCGATTCACGGGGGGTTATGCAGTATTCTTTGGCTCTAATTTGATCGCCTGGAGTGCTCGGAAACAGGCTACTGTGTCACGTAGCAGTACTGAAGCTGAGTACAAGGCTGTGGCTAATGCTACTGCAGAGATTATTTGGGTGCAGTCTTTGCTTCAGGAGTTGGGTTTGTCTCAACCACAGCCTCCTATTCTTTGGTGTGATAACATCGGTGCTACATACCTTTCTGCAAATCCAGTATTTCATGCCCGAATGAAACACATTGAAGTTGACTATCACTTTGTACGGGAACGTGTATCACAGAAGCAACTCCAGATCAAGTTTATCTCATCTAAGGATCAACTTGCAGACATCTTCACTAAGCCTTTACCGCTGCCACAGTTTGAGGCTTGTAGGCGCAATCTTACCCTTCTCAGTTCTTTAGAAAGTGGCTAAGATTGAGGGAGCGTGTTAGACTATGTATAGCTTCTGTACCTATGTACGTATATGGTACATATTGTAACACAACCATTATATATAATGAGATAAGCCACCCCTAGAGGGTTGTGCTGGTTCCCCAAAACTTATTGTCTTACACACATGCACACGTATGATCCTCTGCTGGGCAAGGGCATGCATATGCATGTCGTGCGTGCCAGTTTCAATATACCCAGCCACTGTTTTCAGAAAAGACATGAACATGTGTGAATCTAGTGACTCCACACGCTGACATGGACATGTGTGTCAGTTGTTGCTTACACCTACCTGACTGGGTGGGGTAGCTGAGGCCGGCCTCTCGTGCCCAAAGTCTCTGAATTTCACGAAAGAAGCTGCGAACGCGTAGCGCATGGCAGCTGGCACGACTCTCTCTCCCCCCCTGATATGCTGCCATGCCAAGCGAAACGTGTGCGATCTCTGTTTGGCAGCCATGACGGCGCCGATCGAGGTAGTCGGGCACGTATGTACGTATGTCCGATGGGTTCTTCCACGCTTTCGTTGTGTCGTTTGTGAAGTCGGAACTGTGGTGGAGCGATCGCTGGTGGTGACGATGACAAAAGCAAATCCTTGGTCTTTGGTGCGCCGTGTGGGCCTATTGTTAGCATGTGTTATATACCGCTCATTTCTATAGTGTTGGCGGGGTTGCGGGCTTGCTTTGTAGTTGGATCCTACGGTGAAGTCGGATTCGCTAGTTCGGAAACGGAAAATGACAATGACATTGATCAAGTGTGTGGCATCTGTGTTAGCAGCCAAATTGGTCGGTGGTGCCGTTTATGCTGTCAAGTTCCATAATGGGGGCGCACGGGGCTGTGTTAGAGCATGTATTACGCTCCAGCATGGACAGCTGCCCCATTATCCATGTATGAGGAATGGATGATGTGGAGAAGAGAGATAAAAAAGATGGCTGCATGCAGACCAACACGGGATCTTGCAGAGGAGCCGGTTGCTTCGGTGAAAAAGCTGAGAGAGAGAGGCAGGGACCGCAAGGAAAAGTGGAGCAGATGAAGAGAGAGAGATTGCATGGGGGGATTAACTGCATGTGCTGCCTCATTTCTATGCGCCTATGTGGATACTGAAATCACACCATACCAGTGCTTCCATAGTTTCATGCCCTTAGAGCATCTTGCATGACATCTCTAGTAGATACTCTACCCTAAAAGTTTAAAATGCACTATGTTTTATTTTATATTTTATATTTTTAAGAGATTATGAGTTTTTTCATCTAACAAATCCTTTAAAACTTAATCCACTACAAGAAATCTGTTGATTCATGACGGATTTCGCATGACGTTTTTGAAATCTGTCATGAATGGCCCGGTACAGCCCCGCAAGCCCGCTAAAGCCCGCCAAAGCCCACCTAACCATTCAGGTATAAAAACCAAACCCTAAGTGCCTCCTCCTCGGCCCCCTCCTCTCTTTGTCTCTCCTTTCGTCGCAGCCCCCCACCCGATTCCCCATCTTCTCACCCACATCACCGCCACCCACCACCACATCGCCTCGTCCCACTGCTCGTCGCCAGCCCTTTGCCTCCTCTCACCTCGCTGCTCCGGCATCTGCTAGATCCGCCGCAACCCCCACCAATCCATCTCTCGCGCACCCATCTCTTCCTCTCCTGCGAATCGTCGCGCCGCCACCAACATCCGTCGATTCCGATGACATCCGCCACCGTGCAGCACGCTCACGAGCTCGTCTCCGACCCATCCGCCCTCCAGCCCGGCTGGATCCACCGCTCCCAGCCCCCTGCGCTCGCACTCAACCCCTAGCCCATGTCTAGGGTTTCGGCTGCGGCGGCGCGTCCGTCCCTAGCACGTCTCCAGCAGCACCACTTCGTCGTGCATCACGCCCCCTCGCGCCTCTCTGCCTCACCCTAGCTCAGTGCGCTCGACTGCGTTGGGCTGGACGGGGGCGACCCCGACCCCCTCTTCCGCGTCTCCGGCGCAGCGGGGCGTCCTGTGGCAACCTACTCTGTCACGCGAAACGGTGTCTGACCTGCACTGCGACCACTTCATTGCTTACAAAGGTCTCCGGTGAGCATTGCGACCTCTACCTCCCTCTTCTTGATTCAGCTTGATTTTGTATCTTTCCTCTCAAGAATTGATGATTCAATATTTATAAACTTTAATCCCTCTGTTGTAGAATTTACAGTCTAGTAGCAAGTTAGGCTCATAGTCAGTAAACTGTTTGATGCTTTCCTGATTTGATTAAAATGGCTTGCAATCAGGTAGCTGTAGTTTTATTTGTCTGTACTTTTTTATCTGTATTCTGTGAAAGTAAACTCCAGAGTGCAAAATTGTATTTGTTGTGCATTTTGTATCTTTCTAGAACCAAAAGAGATGAATTGAACCTCTTCTTACCTCCCAATAAAAGGCAATGTGCAAAACTGTATGTGCTGTACATTTTTGTATCTTTCCAGAACCAAAAGAGATGTAGAATTGAACCTCCTCTTACTGCCTAATAAAAGGGAGTGTAGTACTGGTTCAATCACTTCAGAATGCTTCTTGATATATCAGGAAAAGCGAGTTATCCACTTCATGAATTACTGGATGTTGCTTTACATTCTACAGTAGCCTTTTTGTCTTTCTCTATTGTGGAATCAGTGTTCCTTGTCTGACATATTCTCTACTAATGTAAAGTGTATATATTAATGCAGTATTATTATGCTTGTTATGATATCTTAAGCACTATTCCTGGCTCAGGTCTCCACTTGATCAGTGATGAAGGTTGATGATTACAACTGAACGACTGAATCAGTCCACTGGCAGAATTAAAGATAGCTGAAGAACTATGCTGGAGACAAAAGAACTTGGTGTGTCAATTCTTTAGGACCTTCATCAGCAAGGACAGTCACTATTTCATGCTCACACTACAGTACATAGTCAATCATAACTACTTTATAATAGTTTAGATATACTTCCCTGAAATGTTATGTGAACCATCGTGCTCTTCTGTTCATCATTACTTCCAGCTTGGTTGTTATTTCTTGTGGTACTGGTAGAGAACAGATTGCCATAGACCATTATATAAGTTCTAGGTTTGACTGATTTCCTCTACCAATTCTAAATATAATAATCCAAATTTGCATTTGTTTAATGCAGCATCTGTTATCAAAATCGAGAGTTAGTGGTGCAGGTTTATTAAATCATGTTAAGTGCAGTGTAACTTTGAAAGTGTCTCCACCTTGAACATTTCATTTATTCTTGTTTTCTCCACCAGTAATAGGTACTATTAATAATCTGCTTCCTCAATTCCAAAATAATTCAATTTGATCTAGTTTATAAGAAGCTATATCAACATCTACACCACATATTTAGTTTCATTAGATTCATTGTAAAATACATTTTTGTAAAAAAGAGGTCACTTGGCTGTTCTTGATACTGTAGTATACCTATTATGTCTGTTCTCACACGTAGATAGGTGTATTTGTTTACATAAGAAAAATGACACCAAGTTAGTTCATGATCATGGTTTAGGAAAAAAAAGTGTGCACTATGGTAGAAAGAAGTATAGTTTTGTTGCAAGTAGTTTTCCAGAAACAATAACTTATCTTGTTCCCCTATCCCTTTATTATTTGTCAACACCCCTCTGAACTTTGAGATTATAATTTTTCAAAGGTACCTACAGTTGCACAACAAGGTGGAGCTCCTCGGCACTTTTGCATGGGTAAGCTCGTATGCCCTTCAGGATGATTTGAACTATTTGACACTAGGTTACTCGTGATTAGTCGTTGATGTTGTGTTGCTGCAATGAAACAATATTGTTGATTAATGAAAGATAAGGAATCCTGGCATAACTCTTTAAGTATATAGGCCTCACGAGTGAAGTTGAGGTTCAAACCACGTGAAATAAAAATGATGGTTCAGATGATAATAACTACTATTTATGTTGTTGTAATCAACTTGCCGTTTGGTAACAGAAGCATATTGTCTGTTACAGGTTTACTTGGTGTTATAGGTTTACTTGGTGGTCAGAGCCAAAAAGGAAGTTGGAGGTGTAGGCATGAACTTGATGATTAAGAGGGTCTGTACAATCTTGTATATTTGTTGATGTAATCTGGTGTAATTATTCCCGAGGGCATGTGATCTGGTTGGATGTATTATTGGCCACATTTTAAAAAGGCTTTACTCAGTGAAATAATTGAATGGAAATTTGTGAAATGCTTTAATTTATGGGCATGTTCAATAGAAATTAATTGTTTTCTGAAAGCTTGTTTGACTATGTATAATGGGTGGTGTTGCAACTCGTTGGATGGAAATCATGGTTGGACTAAAATAAATGGTCTAAACTACCACAATAAAAATGCGGATGCCACATCACATCCACGCTGGTGCCATGTAGATGCCACGTCAAGCCTATTTTTGTACAACGTCATCTCAATCCATGACGGACTAGTCTGTCATAGAGGACCGGGCCTGGGCGGGCCTAGGGACTGATCGGTGACGGCCAGGATCCGTCATGGTGGTACAGTTGTAATTATGACGCGATATACATGACGGATTATAAACCCGTCACGGACAACCCTCCCTGACGGTTTTGCACTGTTCCATGACAGACTGTATCCGTCATGGATTAACAAGATTCTTGTATCCCTCAACAACTACAAAACCAAACGCGGATTTTTCACACAAACGCATTACAAACACAAACTTAAACTAGTTAATTGCATAATTTGACAACAGCGGTATCACATAGTATAATTACACAGTACATGCCTACCAATCCGCATCAAACTAGCCCAAGCATCGATCTCAGACATATGAAACTACATACAAGCTAGGTCTACTTGTCGTAGTCTTTAAGATAGTCTTCAAAAGTCTGAGTCTGAACCCGAGTTGGAGGATGAGTCGGGGATCACCCTTCCTCTCCAACCCGGGGGGGGGGGGGTGAGGGGGTGCTTGTTGGTGATGGCGGTGGGCCAGCTGCACGACATCTCCTCCTCCTCCTCGAGGAGCTCGTCGAGTTCACCAAACAAATGCTTGTTCTTGACTTTGTGGTGGGCGAACTCAGCACGCTCTACATTGACGGTGAGGACGTCTGACTCATCCTCAATTATCTTGGACACCAACTGTGACGCCCGGATAGTTACGCTACAGTAATCCTCCACTAATGATGCCACGTCACCTCGATTACTGTGGTTAATCTCGCATTAGTTTGAAACCGATTTGAATTCAATTTAAAATCAGGCAAACAACAAAAGTTTTCAAAAATTAAAACTAAAATGTTCGGGTTGTGTCAAATAAATCGTAAGTAATTATGGTGGAGAAACCAAACTTTGATAAAATGTTTAAAGGCTCTAGAACGATTAAAACAGTAGTAAAACAATTAAACAAATGCCTATTGAATTTATAGAATGCTAAAACTATTTTATTATGGCTTAATAATTAATCCCACAATAGTTTGTTGATTAGTACAAATTTAGGCACTAGGGGTAAATTTTATAAAACTAAAGATAAATGAAACTACAAATAAAAAAAAATAAAAAAGAAAATATAAAAACAGAAAACAAAACTAACAAAGAACAAAAAAAAGAATAGAAGAGACACCCCCCCCCCCCCCGCTGGACCATGGCCCAGCAGGCCATCGGGCCAACCAGGCCGGCCCAGCTGGTGCCTACAGCACCCCCTGGGGCGACCGAACCCTAGCGTCACCCCCACTCCCCCCATCGTTCCCCACGACCCCCCACTCACTCCTCCCTCCCTCCCGACTGGATTGGGGTCGAGCGACCCCGACCCCATCGCCGCACCGTCGCAGCCACCTCGTCGACGCCGCCTAGAGGACCACCTCGCCGGACCTCGCTTCCCCGTCTCCCCCTCGTCTGCTTCCCCCACCTCTCGATCCCGATCTGGATCGGGAAGGGGAACGAACCCGGCGCCCCTCGCCGCCTCGGCCCCCGCCGCTCAACACCGACGTCGGTGCCGTCCCTCGCCGCAACTGCTCGTCTCCTCGTCGCCCGACCGTCCTCGACCTCCTCCCCGAACGGCCTCAACGACCCCGCCGCCTAGATCGACCGCGCACGCCGCCGCCTGGACCTCGCCGGACGTCCTCGCCGGTCTGCCTCCTCCTCCTCGCCGGCCTGCACCTCGTCACCGCGTCGCTGACTTCTCCGTCTCCTCCCCGCGCCCCACTGCCCCGATCCCTGCATCTCGCTGTGAGCCTCCGCCTCCTCCTCTCCTCCTTCAGTCTCGCGCACACACTCACGACCGCGGCATCGTCCGTGCGCTGGCCGCGCCCAGCGCCTCGCCCCGCTGAGGCCTCTCTGCCTCGCCCTCTCCCTTGCTCCCCGCGTCCTCGCCTCTGCTGCCGCGCCCTGGCGCCGTTCCCGCCGTGGCCTCACCGCTGTCGCCTCCGGCGGCCGGCCTCGCCGTGCCCTGCTATCGCCGGCGCCCCCCTGGTGGCCCTGATGGGCGCGTGCCCGCACCCGCGGCCCAAAACCGCTATGGCCCCCTGGGGCCTATGACATATGGGCCCCGCCCACAGAACATGTTTAAAAAAATAGAATTTAAAAGAATTTAAAATAATATTAATAAAAATTAATAATTAATTAATTAGTGAATTAATAAGTTAATTAACCCTGTTTAATTAATCTAATTAACCTGTTAGCTTAATTAAACAGTAATTAGTTTAACTAAATCCTAATTAACCTAACAGAGTATGACAGGTGGGTCCCATTGGACCCACGCGTCAGTTTGACCCAGTCAACCCCTGCTGACTGCTGATGTCAGCCTGACGTCATGCTGACGTCATAAATCCATTTTCCGAATTAATTAAATAATTAATTAAATCCCAGAAATTAATAAAATCTTTAGAAAATCATATCTTTTAATCCGTAACTCGGATTAAAATATTTTCAACATGAAAGTTGCTCAGAACGACGAGACAAATCCGGATACGCAGTCCGTTCGTTCGCCACACACCCCTAACCTATCGAACTCGCAACTTTCCTCCTCCGGCTCCTCTGCCCGAAAACGTGAAACATCGGGAATACTTTCGCGGATGTTTCCCCCCTTAACCGGTACCACCTCATACCACGTTAGGGCACACCTAGCACCGCTCATTGTCACGTCACGCATCGTCGTGTTTATGTTTGCATTGTATTCATTGTTTCTTCCCCCTCTTATCTCCGGTAGACTACGAGACCGACGCTGATGCCACCGAGTACGACTACGTCACCGACGACCCCTCCTTGTCTGAGCAACCAGGCAAGCCCCCCCTTTGATCACCAGATATCGCCTACTCTTCTCTATACTGCTTGCATTAGAGTAGTGTAGCATGTTACTGCTTTCCGTTAATCCTATTCTGATGCATAGCCTGTCATTGCTGCTACAGTCATTGATACCTTACCCGCAATCCTAAATGCTTAGTATAGGATGCTAGTGTTCCATCAGTGGCCCTACACTCTTGTCCGTCTGCCATGCTATACTACTGGGCTGTGATCACTTCGGGAGGTGATCACGGGCATATACTATATACTTTACACTGTTACATTACCTGTGATACTGTTCGGAGTTGGGGGCTGAAAGGACAGGTGGCTCCATCCCGGTAGAGGTGGGCCTGGGTTCCCGACGGTCCCCGACGGTTACTTTGTGGCGGAGCGACAGGGCAGGTTGAGACCACCTAGGAGACAGGTGGGCCTGGCCTTGTTCGGCATTCGCGGATACTTAACACGCTTAACGAGATCTTGGTATTTGATCTGAGTCTGGCTACTGGCCTATACGCACTAACCATCTACGCGGGAGTAGTTATGGGTATCCCGGCGTCGTGGTATCAGCCGAAGCACTTCAGATGTCAGCGACGGAGCGGCGCGCGCCGGATTGGAACGTAAGCCTGCTCTTGTATTAAGGGGGCTAGTTCTGCTTCCGGCCGCCCTCGCAACGTGCAGGTGTGCTATGGGCGATGGGCCCAGACCCCTGTGCGCTTAGGTTTAGACCGGCGTGCTGGCCTCTCTGTTTTGCCTAGGTGGGGCTGCGACGTGTTGATCTTCCGAGGCCGGGCATGACCCAGGAAAGTGTGTCCGGCCAAATGGGATCGAGCGTGTTGGGTTATGTGGTGCACCCCTGCAGGGAAGTTAATCTATTCGAATAGCCGTGATCTTCGGTAACAGGACGACTTGGAGTTGTACCTTGACCTTATGACAACTAGAACCGGATACTTAATAAAACACACCCTTCCAAGTTCCACAGACAACCCGGTGATCGCTTTTCTACAGGGCGACGAGGAGAGGATCGCCGGGTAGGATTATGCTATGCGATGCGACTGGAGATGCGCTTGGAGATGCTACCTGGATACGCTACTTGGAGATGCTACTTGGAGGACTACAATCTACTCTCTTCTATATGCTGCAAGACGGAGGCTGCCAGAAGCGTAGTCTTCGACAGGATTAGCTACCCCCCCTCTTATTCTGACATTCTGCAGTTCAGTCCACTGATATGGCCTCCTTACACATATACCCATGCATATGTAGTGTAGTTCCTTGCTTGTGAGTACTTTGGATGAGTACTCACGGTTGCTTTCTCCCCCCTTTTCCCCCTTTCCTTTCTTTCTGGTTGTCGCAACCAGATGCTGGAGTCCAGGAGCCAGACGCCACCGTCGACGACGACCCCTACTACACCGGAGGTGCCTACTACTATGTGCAGCCCGCTGACGACGCCCAGGAGTAGTTAGGAGGATCCCAGGCAGGAGGCCTGCGCCTCTTTCGATCTGTATCCCAGTTTGTGCTAGCCTTCTTAAGGCAAACTTGTTTAACTTATTTCTGTACTCAGATATTGTTGCTTCCGCTGACTCGTCTATGATCGAGCACTTGTATTCGAGCCCTCGAGGCCCCTGGCTTGTATTATGATGCTTGTATGACTTATTTATGTTTTAGAGTTGTGTTGTGATATCTTCCCGTGAGTCCCTGATCTTGATCGTACACGTTTGCGTGCATGATTAGTGTACGGTTGAATCGGGGGCGTCACAAGTTGGTATCAGAGCCGACTGCCTGTAGGAATCCCCCTTTCCAACTCCTTGGTCGAAGTTGAGTCTAGTCATTGTAAAACTTTTACTAACTTGGCTGTGTGCCTTACGGGCCCACGTCGCCTTTGGGTGGTAGTAGGATCTTTTATTCCTCGACCTATGCTCTGGGACTCTGACATCTCTTCTATTCGGGTTAAACGATTTTACTAACTCGGACTCTAGGTTCTCGATAATACTTTCTCCCGGAGAGCCCCTTCAGTCCAGATGATTACTTTGTGCATCGAAGGATTCCGAAGATACCTTCTGATATTCTCCCGAGACCTTGTGCCTGTTGCTTTTGCAATTCCCCACCACTGCAATATCCCTAATGATAAATACTTACACCCGTCATTCTTACTTTATACCCAATCGATCTTGTTATTACAAGATACCTCGAAATTCTCTCTAATGTTCCGACAATACTTTGTGCCTACTGCCTTGCAGTTCCTTGCCACTTGAATACCCCTAAGAATAATTCTCGCACTTATCGAGTATCCGCTCATCCCTAGTTGTTCATGTGTTTCACAAAAGTCTTTAAAATAATATTCGATCTTCCTAAAGTCCTCTGGAGCCTTTGGCTCTTGAAATTCTTGCTTGCTTGCATTATGGTTAATCCCATAAGTCTCGTAGTCTTAATGACATTCCTTGTCATTATCATTTTGAGTCCGTTGACTCAATATGTTTGCGAATACACGCAATCATCATTGATCCTTATAAATTAATTTTCCGGCTGAGCTGCCATCCTTTTAACTGGAATTGGTTCTCGACCAATCCAATTGTCTTTGATTGTACCCTAAGGCTATTCAACTTATCCACCCCTAATCAGAGCATTGCTTCTGATCCCTTGATTTGGAAATCATAATTCCTTTGCATTTGACAATTGAGTTAGTCAGTTGTTTCTATAATTTGCTTCCTCTAGTTGAGTACCGATGCTCACGTCAGATCCCTTGTGGACCACCAGATCCTTTGTTGGATTTTATCTGACAACGCCCTTCATATTCAATAACCTTGTGAGCCTTTTCTCTGATACATAATGCCTTTGGTAAATTGTATCGTCTGCTTTCTCAACCATGCTATGTCTTCGAGCTTGAGTTAATTACTTCTAAAGATTCTGGTATATGATTCTAAGATGCCCCGATGGGTTGAACCTATGCCTTCCTTAATATGTGTGGGCTCGAAAGTTTTCACGAGTCGTACTCTTCTGGTATTTTGCCAGATAAAATTTCAAAACTACAACTTCATTGAGCGCGAGAAGTGAATGAAAGGTTGTGCATTGGAGAAGTGGGAGTCGACCTTGAACTTTGCGTTCATGCCCATGGACACGATGTACCTCTTCTCATCGAAGCTTCTTTTAAAATCAATTATTCCCTTGGTATAAGTTCATCTTATATCTGAGATCTGGCCTTTTTGCAATCTTGGTTCCGACCATGTTCTCCTTTAAATACCATTTCTCGTGCAAGTTTAAGCACTTGTCTTCTGTAGAGCAATGCCCCAGTCCAACCTCTACTTCGATCTGTCATCGAGTATTACCCCATGGTATCTCGAGATTATTATGGAACTGCCTAAATTTTTATGAGTTCATCAAGTACTACCTTCTCACTGATTCAAATTTTTCACGGGCTCTGAGTTATTAAAAACTCAAAGACACCGATAACTGAATCGAGTTCGCATTGCAATTCAACAAGTATTTGAACCCATCACTGCTTACAAATTTATTAATCCTTCAAGTCATTCCTAGCCTGATCGGCTATATCATTATCGAGCTAATTTTAACTGTGCTACCCGGTCCTTCTTCCCGGAGCACAATTTTCGACGATGAACTAACCTTACGTCGATCATCATCATCATATCATTTCGCCTTGAACAACAAGCTTGGTTTCGAGTTTGTGTCGTACCCTTGGTTCCAATAACCTTTCACTTTATCATTACTTTGACTTGATGTCATCACCGATCGATTACATCTTCATGAACTCCCGCGACAAATGTGTCGTGAATATCATCAACATTCTGAGCACTTCCAGGATACCAGTTGAATTCATGTTGAGTAATACCATCCTTGCCCTCGATGATTTGTGTTATCAGTGACCACTTTATTGTCTTCCGTTCAACACAAAACTTGTTCGTGTTTTGTGTTATACCTTGAGTTCCTTGCTATCCAACGTTTGTTCTTCTTTAGCTTGGAATATTACCATCTTTTATGTGAAAAATGTCGTGGTAATTTCACCACCTCTTGAGAATTCTTGATGCAAGTGATACTTCTCACCATCACCATTCCTTCTTGTTCCCTGTGTTGATTCTAACCGGGATTCCAACAAGGGAATGATGCTGCTTGGATTTGTACTTTTAGCAACCCTATTGCTTGAAGTTAATGATTGACAGTTCGTTCTTAGACTGTTGGTTATTGAATCATCACTCTAACAGTGATCTTGCTGCCTAAGGTCATATTTCGGGCACACCTTTCAACCAATGTTTAATTGTGTATGTTTTCCTCGAGCATACATCACTATACCATTTGATCTGACAAATGTCATCTTCTTGTTCACATTATTGTGGAAATCCATCTTTTGAAAATCTCAATGAATTGTCGCTGAGTCAATCAGCCACCCCCTCACCTCTCCTTGGCTTAATGATGAACTATTGTTTCAGGAACCCGCTCCCATAGTTCATTTCCCGAGAATCTTGCAATGCCATTTCAATGATTTGTGTTGCGCCTTTTCTTCTCGGACATCCTGAGTCTGAGGCATCATGACACCAATTGGATCTGAATCTCGGTCAGATATAATGGTTGGGACAACTTTCCAGGAGTTATGTTGTTTGTCCTTTGATGACCCGGTAACATGATGTCATGCCTAGCACCCCCCCCTGGCTGGAGGACCTATCATTATGATTTCTTTTGCAAGGATAACCATTCCTCCTGGAGGAAGTGGTAGGACTTATTTTATAAGTTACTCCTGATGGATCATGGGTGTATCCGAAGTCGGGCCCTTGATTGAAACACCATATCATTGCTACCTGAAGCATGTCTGTGGTACTCCGTTCATCACCAAGAACATTTGAAGCACAATGCTAAATTCTCTTTATCAATTATCCAAACACCGTTGTATGGGTAATATCATGAGATTCCTCCCCCCTTACCTAAAGGGTTTTCTACATTATATCCTGTCATGGATATCATGCTCTTCTTGTCCTTGGGAAGGATATACCCCTGAAATAGGTGTATAAACACATTTTCCATTCCATTGTTCTATTTAATCTGATGATCACCTTTTACTTTACTTTGTTGTGTTTGACATTCTTGTGATCTATATAATCTAAGCAGTAAAGATTCACTGCTTATGTAAACACCTAGATGTATAATTGGTTAGTAAGACCCTGTTACGATTGTTGATGATATTCCGGTAACCACCGATGGACGAGAACCTTGCCTATTAGCCCGCCTCGTTCAACGAGCAGGAAAATGGTTCTCTTCGTCCCTCGCCCTTGGTATCGATGTTGTTGCCGACATATCTGACAGGCTACCCTTTGACACGCCTTACTATCATGACCGTGCAAATTGTCGGCCCCCTTCCTACTTTCAACCACATGGTGGGCCCATAACCCACAGGTCCCAGGATCGAAACCTGACTCTCCTGCACCCCCTCTCCCCAAGGTTGTTCTTCGCGTGTGGCCTCGTATGTAATTCACGGGCCACCGTCCCAAGTGATCTATTTTGGTAGCAGACGCAATACTCAATCTCATTGCTCTGGACCCCTTTCGCATGTTGTTTCAGGCATCGAACGATTGCCTAACCGTTTGAAACTTTGGTACAATCGTCTATTGCACTCAACAAATTCACTGAAATATAACTCATGGGGTACCTTGTGTATTTCCCATTGAGTTCACCGTCAGATGCCCAACTTTGTGCAAATGCATTCTTCCGGAGTTTTTCCCCTTGGTCGCGTTCGTAGGACGATGGAGATCCCGAAGAAAGGATGACGACTTGAAATAGAGAAATGAAGAAATCAATGAAAGGGATCAACCACTTCGAAAGATCAACCAAAGATGAGAAGATCCGTTAGACTTCGTAACCAGAACTCCCCCCCCCTTACACCCCTCTTAAATCTCGGGACGAGATTTCTTGTAGTGGAGGAGAATTGTGACGCCCGGATAGTTACGCTACAGTAATCCTCCACTAATGATGCCACGTCACCTCGATTACTGTGGTTAATCTCGCATTAGTTCGAAACCGATTTGAATTCAATTTAAAATCAGGCAAACAACAAAAGTTTTCAAAAATTAAAACTAAAATGTTCGGGTTGTGTCAAATAAATCGTAAGTAATTATGGTGGAGAAACCAAACTTTGATAAAATGTTTAAAGGCTCTAGAACGATTAAAACAGTAGTAAAACAATTAAACAAATGCCTATTGAATTTATAGAATGCTAAAACTATTTTATTATGGGTTAATAATTAATCCCACAATAGTTTGTTGATTAGTACAAATTTAGGCATTAGGGGTAAATTTTATAAAACTAAAGATAAATGAAACTACAAATAAAAAAATAAAAAAAAGAAAATATAAAAACAGAAAACAAAACTAACAAAGAACAAAAAAAAAGAATAGAAGATACACCCCCCCCCCCCGCTGGACCATGGCCCAGCAGGCCATCGGGCCAACCAGGCCGGCCCAGCTGGTGCCTACAGCACCCCCTGGGGCGACCGAACCCTAGCGTCACCCCCACTCCCCCCATCGTTCCCCACGACCCCCACTCACTCCTCCCTCCCTCCCGACTGGATTGGGGTCGAGCGACCCCGACCCCATCGCCGCACCGTCGCAGCCACCTCGTCGACGCTGCCTAGAGGACCACCTCGCCGGACCTCGCTTCCCCGTCTCCCCCTCGTCTGCTTCCCCCACCTCTCGATCCCGATCTGGATCGGGAAGGGGAACGAACCCGGCGCCCCTCGCCGCCTCGGCCCCGGCCGCTCAACACCGACGTCGGTGCCGTCCCTCGCCGCAACTGCTCGTCTCCTCGTCGCCCGACCGTCCTCGACCTCCTCCCCGAACGGCCTCAACGACCCCGCCGCCTAGATCGACCGCGCACGCCGCCGCCTGGACCTCGCCGGACGTCCTCGCCGGTCTGCCTCCTCCTCCTCGTCGGCCTGCACCTCGTCACCGCGTCGCTGACTTCTCCGTCTCCTCCCCGCGCCCCACTGCCCCGATCCCTGCATCTCGCTGTGAGCCTCCGCCTCCTCCTCTCCTCCTTCAGTCTCGCGCACACACTCACGACCGCGGCATCGTCCGTGCGCTGGCCGCGCCCAGCGCCTCGCCCCGCTGAGGCCTCTCTGCCTCGCCCTCTCCCTTGCTCCCCGCGTCCTCGCCTCTGCTGCCGCGCCCTGGCGCCGTCCCGCCGTGGCCTCACCGCTGTCGCCTCCGGCGGCCGGCCTCGCCGTGCCCTGCTATCGCCGGCGCCCCCCTGGTGGCCCTGATGGGCGCGTGCCCGCACCCGCGCCCAAAACCGCTATGGCCCCCTGGGGCCTATGACATATGGGCCCCGCCCACAGAACATGTTTAACAAAAATAGAATTAAAAGAATTTAAAATAATATTAATAAAAATTAATAATTAATTAATTAGTGAATTAATAAGTTAATTAACCCTGTTTAATTAATCTAATTAACCTGTTAGCTTAATTAAACAGTAATTAGTTTAACTAAATCCTAATTAACCTAACAGAGTATGACAGGTGGGTCCCATTGGACCCACGCGTCAGTTTGACCCAGTCAACCCCTGTTGACTGCTGATGTCAGCCTGACGTCATGCTGACGTCATAAATCCATTTTCCGAATTAATTAAATAATTAATTAAATCCCAGAAATTAATAAAATCTTTAGAAAATCATATCTTTTAATCCGTAACTCGGATTAAAATATTTTCAACATGAAAGTTGCTCAGAACGACGAGACGAATCCGGATACGCAGTCCGTTCGTTCGCCACACACCCCTAACCTATCGAACTCGCAACTTTCCCCCTCCGGCTCCTCTGCCCGAAAACGCGAAACACCGGGAATACTTTCTCGGATGTTTCCCCCATTAACCGGTACCACCTCATACCACGTTAGGGCACACCTAGCACCGCTCATTGTCACGTCACGCATCGTCGTGTTTATGTTTGCATTGTATTCATTGTTTCTTCCCCCTCTTATCTCCGGTAGACTACGAGACCGACGCTGATGCCACCGAGTACGACTACGTCACCGACGACCCCTCCTTGTCTGAGCAACCAGGCAAGCCCCCCCTTTGATCACCAGATATCGCCTACTCTTCTCTATACTGCTTGCATTAGAGTAGCGTAGCATGTTACTGCTTTCCGTTAATCCTATTCTGATGCATAGCCTGTCATTGCTGCTACAATCATTGATACCTTACCCGCAATCCTAAATGCTTAGTATAGGATGCTAGTGTTCCATCAGTGGCCCTACACTCTTGTCCGTCTGCCATGCTATACTACTGGGCTGTGATCACTTCGTGAGGTGATCACGGGCATATACTATATACTTTACACTGTTACATTACCTGTGATACTGTTCGGAGTTGGGGGCTGAAAGGACAGGTGGCTCCATCCCGGTAGAGGTGGGCCTGGGTTCCCGACGGTCCCCGACGGTTACTTTGTGGCGGAGCGACAGGGCAGGTTGAGACCACCTAGGAGACAGGTGGGCCTGGCCTTGTTCGGCATTCGCGGATACTTAACACGCTTAACGAGATCTTGGTATTTGATATGAGTCTGGCTACTGGCCTATACGCACTAACCATCTACGCGGGAGTAGTTATGGGTATCCCGGCATCGTGGTATCAACCGAAGCACTTCAGACGTCAGCGACGGAGTGGCGCGCGCCGGATTGGAACGTAAGCCTGCTCTTGTATTAAGGGGGCTAGTTCTGCTTCCGGCCGCCCTCGCAACGTGCAGGTGTGCTATGGGCGATGGGCCCAGACCCCTGTGCGCTTAGGTTTAGACCGGCGTGCTGGCCTCTCTGTTTTGCCTAGGTGGGGCTGCGACGTGTTGATCTTCCGAGGCCGGGCATGACCCAGGAAAGTGTGTCCGGCCAAATGGGATCGAGCGTGTTGGGTTATGTGGTGCACCCCTGCAGGGAAGTTAATCTATTCGAATAGCCGTGATCTTCGGTAACAGGACGACTTGGAGTTGTACCTTGACCTTATGACAACTAGAACCGGATACTTAATAAAACACACCCTTCCAAGTTCCACAGACAACCCGATGATCGCTTTTCTACAGGGCGACGAGGAGAGGATCGCCGGGTAGGATTATGCTATGCGATGCGACTGGAGATGCGCTTGGAGATGCTACCTGGATACGCTACTTGGAGATGCTACTTGGAGGACTACAATCTACTCTCTTCTATATGCTGCAAGACGGAGGCTGCCAGAAGCGTAGTCTTCGACAGGATTAGCTACCCCCCCTCTTATTCTGGCATTCTGCAGTTCAGTCCACTAATATGGCCTCCTTACACATATACCCATGCATATGTAGTGTAGTTCCTTGCTTGCGAGTACTTTGGATGAGTACTCACTGTTGCTTTCTCCCCCCTTTTCCCCCTTTTCTTTCTTTCTGGTTGTCGCAACAAGATGCTGGAGTCCAGGAGCCAGACGCCACCGTCGACGACGACCCCTACTACACCGGAGGTGCCTACTACTACGTGCAGCCCGCTGACGACGCCCAGGAGTAGTTAGGAGGATCCCAGGCAGGAGGCCTGCACCTCTTTCGATCTGTATCCCAGTTTGTGCTAGCCTTCTTAAGGCAAACTTGTTTAACTTATGTCTGTACTCAGATATTGTTGCTTCCGCTGACTCGTCTATGATCGAGCACTTGTATTCGAGCCCTCGAGGCCCCTGGCTTGTATTATGATGCTTGTATGACTTATTTATGTTTTAGAGTTGTGTTGTGATATCTTCCCGTGAGTCCCTGATCTTGATCGTACACGTTTGCGTGCATGATTAGTGTACGGTTGAATCGGGGGCGTCACACCAACTCGTTGTTGCATCATTCTCCCGTGCCCGAGATATGTCCGAACGGTGGCAGGGGCGAGAGTAGTCACGGCATCTACTGGGAAATTAAGTCTCGCCTGCTGCTCGAAGAAGCAAACTACGGTGGCATGGTAGGAACATGTTTTCTCCTTTGTCGTGTCGAAAGAACCCAACCACCATGCAACCAACATCGGCGTGGCGGATTTCCTCCACAAATTTCCCCCAAGGTGGCACCGAATGCCTCAATACTTTGGGAATGGCACCGGCGACGATGACTGCAACATCGACTTAGGGCCTAGGGAGCGTTGATGGTGAACGAAGCCGATCGAAGAGGATGACAACAGGCTGAGGGGACGCGATGAGGAGGCTCGGGAGAGGCGGTGCCTGGGTTGAGGAAGTCGGCGCTTGGGCTGCGGGAGGCAGTGCAGAGCGGTAGCAGCGCTGGGTAGGCGACACGAGGCTGCTTGAGGCGTAGGAGCTTGATTGGCGGCTGCGACCTCAACCCCGAGGAGGGCGACAATGATGGGCCGAATCAACAATGGAAGAGGGCCGAATCGATGGTGGAGGTAAGAAAAATGGAAGCATGGCTGGGGTGATCTAGGGTTTCGAGGCGTCGACGCTCGGCTTTACAGCTGGATTCGGGACAATTGGTCGTTGTGCCAGTCGACATGCCATGAATATGAAAGGTGAGCAGCCTCCCATCAGGCCCGGGCCCAGGAGTGTACAGCCCGTGCCGGCCACACATGGCCCCAAATTTACAGGGCCCACTTTGTGAGTACTATGTAGATAGGCCTAGTTAAGCCCAGGTGGCCTTTTTTACAAAGAAGGCTCAAGAAGATACCGGCTTTGAATTAACAAAGCCATCTAACCGGCGAGGATTACAAGATCACCAACTTACAAGGAAAAGCAAATAGAAGCAAAACGGCTATACAAGGAGGAAAGCAAAACACACTCAAAGGCAGCAGCGATAGCAAGCAGAGGCAACGCCGTGCTGTGGCCATCATCCTACAGGACGAGCTACACCAACAGGACTAACTACGAACTTGAAAGGATGCACTACTGCGCAAAAGCTTCGTGATTGTAGCCAAACTCGAAGACAGTAATGGGCCGAACCTCCTCTGAAACTATCACTACAAAGGACCCCTGCCCTCTCATCCTGGTTTGAAGGATGCCGCACCGGCAGTCGGCAACTCGGTTCACCCTAGAACCCAGATGGAAGACGTCCAAGCTGCGTATGGAGAAGAAACTAGGATCAGACCCGCAAGCTCATAACACACCACTCCGAGCACCGTCATCGTCCGCGGTTAAGCAACACCGAAGGGCAAGAGCTATCGGCCACAGTCACAGCAAACAAGGGTAACAATGATAAGCAACTGAAGAGAATGCATTGAAGTACATAGCCTAGTTGTCACCCGCCACCATCACATCCACAACCAGACTCTCTCGCCTCCCCTACGATCCCCTGACTGCGCCTCCAAGAAGGAACACGACACTGATGTTTCGTCCCTGCCCAATTCAGGGGACCTAGGCTTTCACCTAGCAGGGGACGGAAGGAGGGGGAGAAGGATCCACACCACAACCTCCAAGGAGGGGAACGGCGCCCAGGGCGTCGCCTATGGTGTGGCTGCAACGCCGGCCAGGGGTTTCCCCCGGATCCAACCCCGCTCGACGAGATTCACGCTGCCGGCGGCCGGGAAGAACGACCTAAGCCAATGGGACCCGGATCCGGCAATGGAAGGAGCAAATCGGGCGGAAAGGGTGGGTTGCATCTGGCGGCGGCAACCGTGCGGGGAAGGCTGCACACCAGTGACCAGGGACCGACACCTCCTCGTCACCCTCGAGACCGAGGAAGACGCCTCACAAGCTCCAGCACGAATGGCCCGCCGCCAGGGCTACCCCGCGCTGTCCGCCTGGGGCCGCCGCCCTGGATGCCAAGGCCCTCCATGCTACGTGGAGCCGCCAGATCCCTCGCCGCCACCTTCATCGGTGTCGAGCGCACATCGGCGCACACCTCTGGCGGTAGCGGAGGGGAAGGAGGGGGAGAGGGTGCGGCCGTGGCGGTTAGGGTTTCCCCCGGGTCGCGTCAGAGGAAACGATGCGGGCCAGCTAGCCTTTCTCTGGCGTTTTCTAAGACAATGACCCTTTAGGGCATGTACAATGGTTTTATCTTAGCAATGCCACCTAGAATAAATAATGAAGTGGAGGAGAGAGAAATCATAAGAGAAGGCAAGAGATGATCTCTTAGCACAATATTTCTCACCATGTTTTTATGAATAACTAGTTATTAAAAATAAGGCTAAGAGATGATCCATTGTAGACATGTTTTTTTGTCATCACTAAATTAGATACAAGATTTAAGATAAAACTATCTTATTGACCATGGTACATGCCCTTATACCTAACTGTCCAGCCAAGTTAGCGTCTCCCGGTGTTTTCCAAAAAAAAGAAAGGTTAGCGTCTCCGGGCTCGCAGGTAAGATCGTTAACTCGCTGGCCAGAGAGAGAATACCAATCGTTCACAGGTCGCAGAACCGGATCTACAGTACAGCCCTAGCGAAGAAGAGAGCCGGCGGCCGCCAGCCGCCCAACCGAAGCCGACGCCGGCAGGAAAGCACCGCAGCAGTGCAACAGCCAGCAAGTGATGAGAAGGGCAAACACACGGCCGTGTACCGGCGCCGCGCAAATCATCAACCTTTAAATCACCAATCAAGGGCATTTCACCATTCATGACAGGTGCTACCTCGTTACCACTTTTCCTTTAATCCTCGCAGTTTTGATAAGTAGTACAATTAGCGTTCAGGTATGTTTTACACCCTCCGGTCCTTTTTACTCCGCGTATTAGATTTATGTCAAGTCAAACTTTATAAACTTTGACCAAATTTATATTAAAAAAATATCAACATCTGCAATACCAAATATACATACAATGAAACTACACTTCATAATTAATCTAACAGTATTAATTTGGCATTGTGAATGTTGATAATTTTTTCTGTAAGTTTGGTCAAAATAAAGATACTTTAATTTCGGACAAAAAAGAACTAGAGGGAGTACTAATGTATGCAAATTTCAATCATAATAATTAAATTTGTACTGTGAGGCCCTATCAATCTATTCAGCAGTGCTGCCAATAGCTTATTGCTAACTTGCTAAATATTTGCTGTGTATCATTTAATTTTTCTTCTTTTCAGCTTTCGTACATCTGTGTATCATCAATTGGTCTAGACATCAGGTGCTCAAAGATCCAAGTCATGTCTTTTACAAATTAGTCTATTATAATAATCTGGTTACCAAAAGCATAAGAAGAAACAAAGAATACATGAATTTATTATAGGGTTTATTATAGCTTTATTTTTTTAAGTAGTGGGGCAGGCCTCATTTTAGAATTTGACACAGGCCCCCGGATTTTACGGGCCCGGCCCTGCCTCCCGTGTTATATTAAAGATAGGCTAGAGAGAACTTGTAAGGGGCGGGGAGTTTTTTTTTTTGAAACCGAGGCAAAAGTTTTGCCTTTTGTTAATTAAGAAGAAAATTGTTGCTTGTTTAAGTGCGAAAAACTGTGAAAAAATCAAACAATAGGGCAAAGCCCACTCACACTGATGGCACGTCGAGCTCAACAGAAAGATGTCAAACTCTCACACACAAACTATGGAAAACCTGTTCCACCAAACAAGCCGGCCTTCCACCACCATTGAAGAGAAGAATCTGAGGCAGTTATGGGAGGAGCAGACTCGGGACTTTCCGTCGACAGGGAAGAACAAGCAATCGACAAGACCATGTGCCAACTGCATCACCCAAAGTGCTGGTGACCAGCATCTACATTTTTAACAAAGATGCTAGATGGGTCTTAACTCTTAGCCGCAAAACTCGTTTACAGTTCGCGGAAAAACGGTTTTACGAGTCAGCGTGGGCGTCAGCCGAGCAGACCCCGCATAGCAGAATTGTAGAACGGATCATTCACAGATATTCCGTTTTAGAGATCCGCTATGCGGTATCTGCTTTACCAGTGGCGCGCCGGCCCGCATATCATATGCGTTTTTATCTGAATTTGACATATATGCTTCATATTCAGAATTACTAATTTAATATAAGAAAAGATGTCAATAGTACAATACAACAATCATCCAAATTACAATAATTATTCAAATCACCGAAGCAAACTATATAATTCAATACAAAACTTGTCTCGAATATAAATCACACATGAATTAAATGAAATGAATGGAATGTGTTACTGCCCAGCCCTTTGCCAATGGTGCTCAATGAGATCCTCCTGAAGTTGAAAGTGGGTGTTTGCATTTTCAATCTCCCTGTAGGTCTGAAGAAAACTCTAATGCGGTTAGGGTCTCTAGCTGGTTTGACACGGCTACCCATATTGTTGTAGAAGAACTCCAAGTTCATGCCTCTCTCATCTTCGAGAATCATATTATGAAGAATAATACAACATGTCATGATGTTCTCAAGGATCGCTTTCCCAAAAAATGAGAAGGACCACGAACAATGGCAACCTAGATTGCAAAACCCCGAATGCTCTTTCAATGTCTTTTCAGTCTGCCTCTTGTACCCTTGCAAATTCACATTGTTACCTTGTTTGGGGTGCTCTTGATAAATATGCACCAAGAAGGGTAGATACCATCCGCAAGATAGTACCTCTTTGTGTATTCATGCCCATTAATAGTGTAGTTGCAAGTAGGAGCATCACCACTAGCAAGTCTAGCTAATAAATGAGACTGTTATAACACATTGATATCATTGAGAGTACCCGGCATATCAAAAAAGCAACGCCAAATCCATAAATCCTCGGATGATACGACCTCTAGCACAATTGTTGCATCACGAGACTTGCCACAATACATTCTTTGCCTTGCCTTCGGGCAGGTTTTCCAAGTCCAACGCAAAGAATCAATGCTTCCTAGCATGCCAGGCCAACCTCTTCTCTCACCAGATGCCATCAATTTTTTTGTGTCTTCCTCGTTGGGTGCCCGAAGATATTCAGGACCAAAGACACGGATGATCATTTTGGCAAACCTACGCACTGACTCAATTATAGTATCTTCACCAATGCGAAGGTACTCATCGGCATAGTCAGCCAGAATGTCGTATGCAATTACCCGCATAGCTGCCGAGATTTTTTGATATGCACTAAATCCCTTCAAGTCCATGGCATTTCGTCTTTGAGTAAAATACCGACAATTGGCCTCGCAAGCTTGCACTATTTTCACAAAGAGGGATCGACGCATTTGGTACCTTCTTCGGAAGAGGTGCAGGGGATATGTTGGATTGTCCATGAAGTAGTCTTGCATCAACATCTCATTCCCGAGATGACGATTTCGAGGAATGCAAAGATGGCCGATGGTCGATCCTCGACGTCTCTTTCGGTTCTCGTCTTTGTGCTCCTTCACTGCGAGGGCCATCACCAACGTCTGCTGCCGATAGTTGACTAGCAGCGTCTCAACATCCGAGTTGTCCGAATCGGAGGAATCCTCGAGCAAAAACTTCTCGCAGGGGCTCAATTCCATCTAAATTCACAAATACGAACGCCGCATTAAGCAACTATGCATACCGCATCCCAAAGCACAAGCGCAAGTACTCACCGGTGGCTCGGGGTGGTGGATCCTGGGGCGGCGACGACGACTAGGGGCGGCTCGGATCGGCGGATCTGGGAAGCCCGTGAAGCGGCTAGGTGGAATAGGGGAGGGGCGCCTCCGCGGCGCGATTCCGCCCGCAGATTTGGCCAAAATCGCTGGCGGCAGATGGGCGAAACCAATGGCGGGTGGCGGCGGAAGGGGGTGGGGAAAAGGCGCGGGCTGAAATGTCCCTCCCGCCAACAACTTTCTTGGGATACGCGGCACCGTCGGGTCGAGGCGAAAACCTGTGGTTTCGCGGGTTGGGATGGGATTTTACCGCGCCCCTCAATTTTTTTTGCGGGTCCGACGCGTTTGTGGGGTCTGGCCGGGCAGCATTTTACGCGTGCCCGTATTTTGACGGTTATTTTGCGGGTCGGGGCATTATACAGGGTCCGGTAAGGATGCTCTTAATCCCCTAAAACAGAAAAATATGTTTCAAACATAACTTACAAGGAATCTCCTAAAGATGCACGAATTGTTATTATCTGATTTTACTTTTTTTGCGGGTAATTATCTGATTTTACATGAATTAACTGGGAGTTCTTACTCTCCCATCCGATCACTATTTTTCTTATATAAACTTACTAATATAAAATAGAAATATGTTGCCTTGCTTCAAGAAAAACAAGTGCCTTGCACATAGAAGAAGACCGAACTCTCTGCCAACTCCTCGACCTAGCAGTATATAAACAGGCCTATGAGGCGGAGCGGCGGAGAGGAAACTGTGTGTTCGGTCGGCCTGTATCCACGAGGAGAGACATGACGCCCACCATAGCCACTGCTCTGGTGCTCGCACTGACCCTTGCACACCATGCCTCCCTTGCCGCCGCCGCCGGCCCCAGGGTCATCATCGTCGGCGCCGGCATGTCCGGTACATTTTGCACACACCACCATTCACATGATTAACTAGCTCGCGAGCTAGCCAGCGCACGTAACTTTGCACGTTGTGCGTGTGGTTGCAGGGATCTCGGCTGGGAAGCGGCTGTCGGAGGCCGGGATAACGGACCTGGTGATCCTGGAGGCGACGGACCACGTCGGCGGGAGGATGCGCAAGCACAACTTCGGCGGCGTCAGCGTGGAGATCGGCGCCAACTGGGTGGAGGGCGTCAACGGCGGCAAGATGAACCCCATCTGGCCCCTCGTCAACTCCACGCTCAAGCTCAGGAACTTCCGCTCCGACTTCGACGGCCTCGCGGAGAACGTCTACAAGGAGAAGTACGTACGCCAGATCAGTCGAATGAATTACCACGAAAACGCGCGCGCTAACTGACGATCTATCCATGCCTGCATGAGAAATAACGTATCGGCAACATATGCTTGTTGGATGCTAGCTTTATGAAAAAAAGAAACAGAACTGAACGGCACTAGTATAATTTAATTAGTCTGAAAGGGCCCTTTTAACCCCGAAAACGTGGGTTGAAATTAGTAATCTCTCAAGGTTTAAGTTTCACGCACCCTGTTTCTTAAGAAAATTTGAACTTCGAAACGAACCAGGCCACCACTTTGTTTGAGTAATTTGCAGACATTTCCAAGTCTCAATGAAATTGGTGGTAGCCGTATTTAAAAAAAATGGTAGCAGCTGAGCTGATCAAATACTACATATAAAAGGAGGGACACTTGGTTTGGAACTAATTAGTTTCCCCTCAAGATTCAACCATTGGCAAGTTGGCAAAAATTGGTGGTGACAAAAGCTATGATGTTTTTTTTTCATGTCAGAAATGTTGTGATGTTGGTATGTGTAAACTTGACAGGGGCGGCATCTACGGCAGAGCGTACGTGCAGAAGAGACTCGACCGGTTGGACGAGGTGGAAGAGGGCGGCGCGAAGCTCCCCGCCAAGCTGCGCCCCAGCGGCCAGGACGACATGTCCATCCTCGCCATGCAACGCCTCAACAACCAGTACGTCTCTATGGGTTTTGAGCCTGCAAGAGAGGGCCGAGAACTTGCTTGTTCAGTTAGTGCACTGAACTTTCATACTCTTGGACGTGCTTGTCTGTCAGCATGCCCAACGGGCCGGCGTCGCCGGTGGACATGATCCTGGACTACTTCAAGCACGACTACGAGTTCGCGGAGCCGCCGCGGGTGACCAGCCTGCAGAACGTGGTCCCTCTCGCCACCTTCAGGGACTTCGGGGACGACGTCTACTTCGTCGCCGACCAGCGCGGCTACGAGGCCGTCGTGCACCACCTCGCCGGCCAGTACCTCAAGGCCGACAAGTCCGGTGACATCGTCGACCCCCGCCTCCAGCTCAACAAGGCACATACATACCCCACGTCCAACGAACCTGCATTGCATCTTCCCTTCGGTTATTATTACTCGTTGAGATAATGCATTGTTTGTAGGTGGTGAGAGAGATCTCCCACTCCCGTGGAGGGGTAGATATAATACCAATGCAGGCAAAATGGCTTTAATTAATTCTTGCCTGTCTTCTCTTTCTATGTTTCTTATGTGCTTCTATCTTCTCACGAATGGCGTGCATTCTGGCTTCGACAAACATAGGGGTGGCTTCTACTGGAATTCAGCTGATAACAAAAGAAAATATAGGCTGGTTAAGTGGCAACTGATGTGTAGGTCTAAAAACCTTGGGGGGTTAGGCATTATTAACACTCGGGTGATGAACATGTGTTTGCTCATCAAGTGGTGGTGGAAAATTATGACTGTGGGGGCCGGGTCGCTGTGGTTTTCGATTCTTAAGGCCAAATATTTTCCCCACTCCGATCCTATGTTTGCTCCCGCGCGGCGTGGTTCTCAGTTCTGGAAAGCTCTTGTTAAAGTTAGGCCAATTTTTTTGGAGCATGTCAAGTTTTCTGCGCGCTGTGTATGGCAGTTGCTTAAACTCCTCTGTGTGGTTATGATTTCCTGTGAATCTGTGGTATCCGTATAAAGTCAGGCCTTGGCCTTTTCTCTAAAAAAAAAGAGATCTCCCACTCCGGGAGCGGCGTCGCCGTCAAGACGGAGGATGACAAGGTGTACAAGGATTCTTCATCTTTTCCCCCCGGCTCTCGCGTCGCCCCTCTCGGGCGACTCGGGAGCGGCCCCAAACCCTAGCCGCCGCCCCTTCTCCTCCCTCCTGCCCCCTCCTCGCCGCCACCCGAGGAGCCTGTCGGCTGCCGCGCGTCTTCCGGTGAAGGTGGCGGCGAGGATCTGCTGCCTCGCGCCGGCGTGAGGAGCTTTGGAAGCCAGGGCGGCGGCCCTGGGTGGAGATGGCGGCGTCGATTTTTCCGGTGGATGGCGCGCGCAGGTGCTGGCCGTTCCTCCCGGCCGCGTGGGTGGCGTGAGGACGGCGAGGTCTTGCTGCAGCGGTGGGCGGCTCTCTTCCTCCCAGCCCCTTCCCACTGCGGTGGTCTCCTCTCGCCGATCTGGTGGCTGGTTTGTCAGATCTGGGCTTCGAGGTTGGGCCGGTGGACTCTTGGAACGGGGGAAACCCCTGGTCGATTTCGCGTCGACCTCGACGCCGGCGGCGCTCCGGTGCCGCTCTCCCTCTTGAGGGCGGGTCGAGCTTCCAGATCCGCCCCCCTCCTCCTCCTCCCTTCCCCGGGCGAAAGCCTTGGCCTTTTGGCCGGACGGTGGAGGCGCTCTGGCGTCTCGGCCCTTCCTGGAGGCGCCGTTCAAGGGGTGGTTGGGGGTTGTGGACCTGGTGCGTGGTGGTGGGTGGCGGCGGCGGTGCTCGGTTCCCTTGGTTGCCGGCGTTGGTGGTGGCGTGTGGGTTCTTCCGCATCCTTCAGCGGCTCCTCGCTTTGCTTGCTGGTTGGTCGCCGGCCGACAGTGGGCGTCCGCGTGTTCGACACGGTCTGGACGAAGGGGAGATAGTGGTCTCTCCTCCGGCAGTGGCCCGAGGCGGCGGGCGGTGGAGTCGATGGTTTCCTTCACGCGGTCTGGATCTTCATGTTCACGGCTTTTGCTGTCGCCGGGTGGCTTCGGCCCTTCCGTTCTAGCTGTGCAAGCTCTCCGGCGGCTTGATCGCAGTTTTCTTGCTGCCTTATTCTCTGTAATGAATTTGGCATGTATTTTTCAGTTTTTGGTCAAGTCTTTGCCTTTGTAATTCAGCACCATTGTATCCTAGCCGGTTGATGGCTTCATTAATTTGAAGTCGGGCTTTTGTGCCTTTTCTTAAAAAAAAAAAGGTGTACAAGGCTGACTACGTCATGGTCTCCACCAGCGTGGGGGTCCTGCAGTCCGATCTCATACAGTTTAAGCCACGGCTTCCTGTCAGTCTCTGTCCTGCTTATTCATCGGCATTGACTGATGATCTGCTGGTTGGTGCTGAACTTCTCGTTCTTGATGTATCAGGCGTGGAAGATCCTCTCGATCTACCAGTTCGACATGGCCGTGTACACCAAGATCTTCGTCAAGTTCCCCCGCAAGTTCTGGCCCGAAGGGAAAGGGAGGGAGTTCTTCCTCTACGCGAGCAGCAGGAGAGGCTACTACGGGGTGTGGCAGGTAATCACAATCTACAACGATATTGATCTCCAGTTTAACTTTGCAACTTCAAACTTCATCGGTGATCTTGAATTGTTGTCTGTTCAGGAGTTTGAGGCGCAATACCCAGACGCCAACGTTCTCCTGGTCACCGTCACCGACGAGGAGTCGAGGCGGATCGAGCAGCAGTCGGACAACCAGACCAAGGCGGAGATTGTGGAGGTGCTGAGGAGCATGTTCCCCGGCGAGGACGTCCCCGACGCGACGGACATACTCGTGCCGCGGTGGTGGTCCAACAGGTTCTACAGGGGCACCTTCTCCAACTGGCCCATCGGCGTCAACCGCTACGAATACGACCAGCTCAGGGTGCGTCGTGCGTGGTAACCCAAACCTGTCAGCATTCTACAGTGCTCATTTGACACTTTTGTGATCTTTCCCTGTGGTACATAGTCACCGGTCGGCAGGGTTTACTTCACCGGGGAGCACACCAGCGAGCACTACAATGGTTATGTCCATGGAGCTTATCTTTCAGGTATGTATGTATGACGACGTCTTATGCCTAGTGTTGAGTTTCAGATGATTTACTTGGCACCATGGGGATAGAACATTTTTATGCCAATGCTAATTTTGTGCTCATGCGTATTCTTCGTATCTTTTTGCCAGGTATTGACTCTGCAGATATTCTGATCAAGTGTGCCCAGAAGAGGATGTGCAAATACCACATCCCGGGCAAATTTGACTAGAGATTTAAGAGGTAACTTCTACATAAACTGGTACTTATCATGTTAAGTGGTGGCAAAGCCCGGACACCCAGTCGACCATTGTGCTGATTTTATTTCTCGTTGTAGGTAAGCATCATATCACATATGATGTCTGTTCCAATGAGATTGAACGGATGGACGTCAGTTAAGTGACGGCAGACTGGTGTCAGATTACTGCTATGTACTGGTCATTTCCGTTAAGAGATTAATGGAAAGGGGTGTGAGCCCGGTTGGAAAAAACAAAGTGATGGCAGATTACATGCCTGTATCTATATTAGTCTGATAGTAAGGTAGCTAGAGCAACCTCTCCGGGAGATCGTCACGTGTCTGTCACCACGCCATCTGTTTGTTCAATCAATTGTTCAGACTGTAAACTGTTCGGAAGAGTGTTACTTGTGTCTTGTTATCGGTGGGATACTCAAGTTCTTAAGTTGAATAAAATCTTGTGGTGAATCCACTATTCGTGATATTGTTTCTTCGACTAGGGTGAATCGTATGTGATGCTCTGTTTATTTCATGCACTACAACATACTAAAAACATAAGAAATCTCAGACTAATTTATTATGCCAAACATCTCTCACAACTGATCCAAAGAACTAACATGTGGGACGACATAGTTATTTTATTCGATGAAGGCTGTCTCCAAGCTAAGGGCATCCACAGTGTGTGGTTTTTGCTGTCTCATAGCCATCTCTCTCCTATTAGAGGCAGCCTCTATACATTGTATGAGCCGCCTCTAACAAAAAATTGGCTAGTGTCGCCTCTAACCTTAGAGGCTGCCTCTAACATTTCAACAATCCATTCGGTCCCACTTGTCAGCCTTAGAAAACCATAATAAAGTAGAAGATAAAGATGGTTGGTTGAACAAATGGGGTGCTAATCAATACTTTTTGAATTTCTGCTAAGGCCCACCTTAGAGGCAAGTTAGAGTCTTTATACATTGTGGATTTTTCATGTGGTACGAAGCAAATCATATGGGGCCTACCTTAGAGGCAAGGTTGCCTCTATATAGTGGTGATGCTCTAAGAGGTGATGCCAGCAATTTTAGACCAGAGCTACAGTTTGCAGTATACAGAGGCTACCTCTAGTAGGAGAGAGAAGGCTAAGAGGCAGGAAAAACAACACACTGTGAATGCTTTTACATAACAAACTATGTATTGTTTTCTTTGGTTGCCGCTCGCATGCCTGAGGCCCATATAGTCCAGATGACACCAGAACTTCCATTTTGTTACAAGAGCAGTGACCCAGACCGTGTAGCATTCTTTGGTTATCAACTGAAGCCCAAGTGGATTGTGAGTTGATAAACGGTCGAAACCGCTCCGAAGTCTCTATCCGACGACCGGAAACGCTAATGGTCTGAGAAGGCAGAATTAGTGCTCACTTTTATTGTGAAATCATCATTTGTAGGCAACTATGGAAGACATATGGAAGTCCAGGCCATATTTATCAATGCAATTAATCATATACAAACATCAAGGCTACTGTCTAGTTCAAGACATTCACATGAGAAAGAACGAGGGAACAAAGAAATAAAAACCACAAAAGAGCTGAAGAGCGGCGTTTGTGCACCCGAGCTCATCTGCTCTTGTGCATTTATGCATGAACAATAAATTCAATATAAATAGTTTTTAATAACAATAAAGATGATGAAATTTTCTAGGAATTTGTAAACTCAAGCAGCTTTGGACATTTTGGAGCACGATTTTTTTGGAAGGAGCTCCTCCTGAAGTAATCACGACGCAATTTTTTGCAAGCTCCTATAAATCCTATCATCTTTAGTGTAAAAAGATCAGTTTTTTTATTTGTTAGCTACTTTTTTGAATTTACTGCTAACCTGCGAGCAAATGGGCTCGGGCTCAACTTTGAAATTTCTAAAGGAGCCATGCCTACCAATACCTGCATTAGCACCTACCACGAGGAGAACAGACGAAGAACAATAGGAAGTACTCCGACGGCCGGTGATGGAGAGGGGACTCCCGCTACTAGGGAAAAGCCTAGCAGTAGCGCGCGTATTAGGTGTATCAGTGACACATCTCCAACGTATCTATAATTTTGATCATTCCATGTTGTTTAATTACCAATCTTGGATGTTTTGCAATCATTATATAGTCATTTTATATTATTTTTTGGTACTAACCTATTGACATAGTGCCAAGTGCCAGTTGTTGTTTTCTGCATGTTTTTTACATCGCAGGAACTCAATATCAGATGGAGTCCAAATGACATGCCAATTTATGATGATTTTTTATTGGCCAGAAGGAACACAACGGGCACTGGTTGCACCCAAGGGGGGGGGGGGTCCCGAGGAGGGGACAACCCACCAGGGCGCGCCAGGAGGTCCAGGCGCGCCCTGGTGGGTTGTGCCCACCTCGGGTGCCCCCTGGACCGACTCTTTTCTCTATAAATAACCCAATATTCCACAAACCCTAGGGGAGTCGACGGAATTTTCATCCAGCCGCCGCAGAGTCCAGAACCACGAGATCCAATCTAGACACCATCACGGAGGGCTTCACCACTTCCATTGGTGCCTCTCCGATGATGCGTGAGTAGTTCTTTGTAGAGCTTCGGGTCCGTAGTTAGTAGCTAGATGGCTTCCTCTCTCTCTCTCTCTCTCTCTCTCTCTCTCTTGATTATCAATGCAATGATCTCTTGGAGATCCATATGATGTAAGTCTTTTGACGGTGTGTTTGTTGGGATCTGGTGAACTTCGAGTTTATGATCAGTTATATCTTTTTATATCCATGAAAGTTATTTGAGTTTTTTGATCTCTTATATGCATGATCTCTTATAGCCTCGTATTTCTTCTCTTATATTTGGGTTTTGTTTGGCCAACTTGATCTATTTATCTTGTAATGGGAAGAGGTGCCCGGTAGTGGGTTCGATCTTACAGTGCTTGATCCCAGTCACAGAAAGGGAACCGACACGTATGTATCGTTACTACTAAGGATAAAAACACGGGATCCATATCTGCCGCAATAGATAAATGGATCTTGTCTACATCATGCCATCGTTCTTATTGCATTACTCTGTTTTTCCATGAACTTAATACACTACATGCATGCTGGATAGGGGCGATGTGTGGAGTAATAGTAGTAGATGCAGGCAGGAGTCGGTCTACTAATCTTGGACGTGATGCCTATGTAATGATTATTGCCTGGATATCGTCATGCTTATTTGAAGTTCTATTAATTGCCCAACAGTAATTTGTTCACCCACCATTTGCTATTTTTCTCGAGAGAAGCCACTAGTGAAACCTACGGCCCTCGGGTCTTCTTTCTCATATATTTGCCTTGCGATCTACTTTTTCCTTGCATTTATTTTTTCAGATCTATTAAACCAAAAAATACAAAAATACCTTGCTGCAATTTATTTGTTCCATGATCTATTTATCCCATCTACAAATTTACCTCACGTCCTTTGCCTATCTTGAGGCGTCGTACCCTGAAAGGGATTGACAACCCCTTTAACACATAGGGTTGCGAGGTGTTGTTCTTTGTGTACAGGGGCTGTTTACATTGTGTTGCTTGGTTCTCCTACTATTTTGATAACATTGGTTTCATTTCTGAGGGAAATATCTACCACCGCTGTGCTGCATCATCCCTTCCTCTTTGGGGAAATACCGACGTAGCTTCAAGCGACATCAAAAGGAATTTCTGGCGCCGTTGCCGGGGAGGATCTTCAACATAACCAGGTTCCTAATCACAAATCTCATCTCCTTGCAATTTACATTATTCGCCATTTGCCTCTCATTTTCCTCTCCCACACTTCACAAAAAATTTGCCATTTTATTCGCCTCTCTTTTTTCGTTCGTCGTTTTCTCGTCAAATCTTTTCTTTGCTTGTGTGCAATGTGTCTTCTATTTGCTTGCATCTTTGCTTGCTAAATATCTCTTGATATGGATCCTCATCCACTTGCTAATCTTTTTAAGAGATCCAATTATCATGAACAAATTGCTAGTGATTTGAGTACACTAGATTATCTTTATGAAGTTTTGCTTGAGATTCGTGAATCTGAAAATTGTGATGAAGAAATTTATGAAGTGATTCATGATAGCTCTTTGAATGAAAAGCATGATTGCAATGATTTTACTATAAATCCTATTAATGTCAATCATGCTAGTAATATGCAAAACCCCAAGCTTGGGGATGCTAATTTTGCTATGTCCACTACTTATTGCAACGATCATGATTGGGGTGATTCTTCTTATGATCTTCAAAATTTATTTAAGCCCCATGATGAATATGAGATTGATAATAGTGTGTGCAATAATATTGAAAGTGGGTTTGGAAGCGTGTCAACTTTAGATCCCACTACTTTGGAGAATGTTCAATCTTATGAAATTTTTGATAAAAGTGAGTTTGGAGAGGTCATGACTTTAATATGTTAATCTCACTTTTTTGGAAGAGTGTCAACTTCGCATGCATGTGGATCATGTTGAGAATATGTTTTGTGATAGGTATATTGTTGAATTTTCTTATTATCCTACATGTAATTATTATGAGAGAGGGAAATATGGTTTTAGAAATTTTCATGTTACTAAATTACCTCTCGTTATGTTGAGATCGTCAACGTTTTATTCCTCTTCTTTGCATATGCTAGATGTTTCTTGTCTTGCTAATTTGTTTGCGTATAAAATGCCTATGCATAGGAAGTATGTTAGACTTAAATATGTTTGCCATATGCTACATGATTCTCTCTTCATATTTCAGTTACTATCTTTTATGTGAGCATCATTGAAATCTTATGCCTAGCTAAGGGCGTAAAACCATAGCGCTTGTTGGGAGGCAAACCAATGAATAATTTTTTTTTCTTTTTGCTTTCTGTTCTTGAGTGTTAGCAAAATTATGCTACTGTTATGATTGTGTTTTTTTGTGTTTTAGTTAGTGTTTGTGCCAAGTAAAGCCTTTAGGATCTTCCGGGGTGATAGTTGTTTGATCTTGCTGAAAAAGACATAACTTTGTGCTCACGAAAATAATTATCATAAATCACTGAAAAGAGATTTTGCCCTGATTCTTTTTGCAGAAGATTAATATACAAATTATGCTGGTCATCCTAATTTTTTAGAATGTTTGAGTTACATAAGTATTCTAAAGTTCTAGATTACTATAGACTGTTCTGTGTTGACAGATTCTGTTTTCTTTGTGTTATGTGCTTATTTTGATGGCTCTATGGTTTTATTTGATGAGTTTTTGCCATAGAAAAGTTGGAATACAGTAGATATAATACAAAAAAAAATTAAGAATTGGTTTGACACAGCACTTATAGTAGTGGTTTGCTTTCTTTTACCAACGGATCTCACAAGGGTTTTGTTGAGTTTTGTGTGATTGAAGTTTTCAAGTTTTGAGTTATCTTACGATGGATGAAAGAAGGATAGAAGAGTCTAAGGTTGGGGATGCCCCGGCATCCCAATCTATTATCCAAGAATGAGTAACCAACTAAGCTTGGGGATGCCCCCGAGTGGCATCCCCTCTTTCTTGTAACGACCATCGGTATTTTACTCGAGACTATATTTTTATTCGTCACATTATATGTGTTTTGCTTGGAGCATCTTGTATGATATGTGTCTTTGCTTGATTTATTTTTTGTTTTAATTCATCAATACTTGCTTGATATCACACCTATTTGGCAGAGCCAAAATTATGTCATGACTTGTTAGAATTGCTCTATATGCTTCACTTAAATTTTTATGAGCAATGGGCTTGCTCTAGTGCTTCAATTATATCTTTTTGAGCACGGTGTGATTATTATTTTTGAAGAAATTCTATCTTACTTCACTTAAATTATTTTGAGATAAATAAAATATGTTATGCTCATGATCTTCACTTATATTTGTTTGAGCTTATGAAAAGCAACACATGAAAATTAGTCCCAAAGTGATAGATATCCAATAAGGATAAAGAAAAAAATATGTCATGAAGATCATTGGACAAAATAAACTTGATTCTTAGTAATAGTTTTGAGATATGATGATGTGATATGTGAGTTATGTTGGTGAGTAATTGTGCTCCAGTAAGAATATTGGTGTTAAGGTTTGTGATTCCCTATGCATGCACGGAAGTAAATAATCATGCAATGAAAATTATATCCTACTTGTGATGCATTATTCGGTGTTAATTATGCTTAATGCTTGCTATGAGATTATTCGTTTCTTAGTTGGTCGCTTCTCAATCCTTTTGCTAGCCTTCATTTTGCACCAAGTATGACCTCTACTTGTGCATCCAAAATCCTTTAAACTGGTTTTGCCACATGAGTCCACTATATCTACCTATATGCGGTATTCTTTTGTCGTTCTAAGCAAATTTGCATTTGCCATCTCTAATTTTGAAAATAAACTTCTCTTTTTGTGTGTTTGTTTCGCTCGCAGAACGGTAACGGGTAGCTGATATTTTCCATGCTAGATGTGTTATTCTCATGATGAGTGTTTATTCACTTGTCATTGCACAAGAGTAAGGCAAAGGTTTTAGGGATGCCCAGTCCCGAAATGCAAAAATGAATTTACTTTTTATTGTCAAATAATAAATTCCTTGGAAAGTGTTGGTATGGAGGGCACTCGTGGATACGATTAGCCATCCAAAGTGAAAGTTATGGTGGAAAAAGGAATAAACTTTATGTTCTGTTTGGGAACCGCCTATGATATATATAGCATGGAAAGTGTTGATATGCTCCAAGTCGTTTTCGTTGGTGGGATGGATGCACCTCCCAAAATGTTTTTATCTCTAATTTTTCACTCTGAGCTCTGGCACCTCTACAAATCCCAACTTCCCTCCGCGAAGTGCCTTTCTTTTACTTTATGCAATTTTTATTTTTGAAACTGAGTCTCCATCCTCTCTTATAAAAGCAACAACTAGGGGACAATATGATCGTACTTAAGTATTGGGTGTAGCTAATATTTGAGTGTGTGTCATGAATGGATCAATGTTTGAGCATGATGGGCTAGGGATAACTTGTTTTAGCATTAATATTTTAAAAGACATGGTTGCTTCTTGATATGGTTGAGTATCCAAATTATTCTGTCAAAACTAGACTATTGCTTTGAATCACCCAAAAGTCCAAATTTCCATGCTATGAAGAAAAGAATATGATATGACATGATAAACAGCACTCCACATTAAAAATTCTGTTTTATCACTTACCTACTCAAGGACGAGCAGGAGTTAAGCTTAGGGATGCTGATATGTCTCCAACGTATCTATAATTTTGATCATTCCATGCCGTTTTATTATCAATCTTGGATGTTTTATAATCATTATATAGTCATTTTATATCATTTTTTGGTACTAAACTATTGACATAGTGCCAAGTGCCAGTTGCTGTTTTCTACATGTCTTTTACATCGCAGGAAATCAATATCAGATGGAGTCCAAATGCCACGCCAATTTATGATGATTTTTATGGGCCAGAAGGAACACAACGGGCCCTGGTTGCACCTGGGGGGAGTCCCGAGGAGGGTACAACCCACCAGGGCGCGCCAGGAGGCCCAGGCGCGCCCTGGTGGGTTGTGCCCACCTCGGGTGCCCCCTGGACCGACTCTTTGCTCTATAAATACCCCAATATTCCAGAAACCCTAGGAGAATCGACGAAATTTTCATCCAGCCGTCGTAGAGTCCAGAACCATGAGATCCAATCTAGACACCATCATGGAGGGGTTCACCACTTCCATTGGTGCCTCTTCGATGATGCGTGAGTAGTTCTTTGTAGACCTTCGGGTCCGTAGTTAGTAGCTAGATGGCTTCCTCTCTCTCTCTCTCTCTCTCTCTCTCTTAATTATCAGTACAATGATCTCTTGGAGATCAATATGATGTAAGTCTTTTGGCGGTGTGTTTGTTGGGATCTGATGAACTTCGAGTTTATGATCAGTTATATCTTTTTATATCCATGAAAGTTATTTGAGTTCTTTGATCTCTTGTATGCGTGATCTCTTATAGCCTCGTATTTATTCTCCGATATTTGGGTTTTGTTTGGCCAACTTGATCTATTTATCTTGCAATGGGAAGGGGTGCCAGTAGTGGGTTCGATCTTACAGTGCTTGATCCCAGTGACAGAAAGGGAACCGACACGTATGTATCGTTGCTACTAAGGATAAAAAGACGGGATCCATATCAGCCGCAATAGATAAACGGATCTTGTACACATCATGTCATTGTTCTTATTGCATTACTCCATTTTTCCATGAACTTAGTACACTAGATGCATGCTGGATAGCAGTCGATGTGTGAAGTAATAGTAGTAGATGCAGGCATGAGTCAGTCTACTAATCTTGGACGTGATGCCTATGTAATGATCATTGCCCAGATATCCTCATGATTATTTGAAGTCCTATCGACTGCCCAATAGTAATTTGTTCACCCACCGTTTGCTATTTTTCTCGAGAGAAGCCACTAGTGAAACCTATGGCCCCCGGGTCTTCTTTCTCATATATTTGCCTTGCGATCTACTTTTTCCTTGCGTTTATTTTCAGATCTATTAAACCAAAAAATACAAAAATACCTTGCTGCAATTTATTTCTTTCGAGATCTATTTATCCCATCTACAAATTTACCTCACGTCCTTTGCCTATCTTGAGGTGCCGTACCCCGAAAGGATTTGACAACCCCTTTAACACATCGGGTTGCGAGGTGTTGTTCTTTGTGTGCAGGGGATGTTTACGTTATGTTGCTTGGTTCTCCTACTGCTTCGATAACCTTGGTTTCATATCTGAGGGAAATACCTACCACCGCTGTGCTGCATCATCCCTTCCTCTTTGGGGAAATACCGACGTAGCTTCAAGCGACATCAATCAGTAGCGCGGGGAGCCGCGCTACTGATACGGTGCTACAGCTAACATGTATCAGTAGTGCGTGATGACCCACGCTACTGCTATACATGGCTAGCAGTAGCGTGCTTTTGGGCTACTCGCTACTGCTAATATCTGCAGTGCTTTATTTCAGCGCGCGCTACTGGTAAGGGCGCGCTGCTTCTAACTCTACTTCCCTCGCTACTATTAGTTTTATTAGTTTTTTTCCTGCATATTTGTTTTGTATTTGAACAGGCTTTATACAATAATCTTTAGCATCATACACATAGAAATGTAATCATAGCATCAAATCATGTCATCATCGTAATCATCATCCAACACAAAGTGGTCTCTCGTCATCATCTCGAAAATAGCGATAGAAGTTCTTGCAACTACATCGTTATCCATCTAAACAATGATATACGCGAGAAGAGCTATCACTATGAGTGAGAGCGGAACTATGCAGTACATGAGTTCGTATCCCTCTCTAGCACTAGCGTGAACCTAAACTAACTACTGGCTGTCGCTCGGAAACCGAAAACCGGTACACCTGGGCCTGACACTCCGGCCACTCGTCGTATACTCCTGGCGTAGCACTCCTTCTCCATCGATGATCTATGCACCTGCATCGTTGCATGAGTCGATGATATGGAACATATATAGTTGAGCAACAGAAAGTGACAGACTTGGCAAAAATAGAAGCAACATATCATAAGCATAATAACAAAGTTCATCGTACCCAAAATGCCCTAACTAGAGTGATCTTCGCTAGTCGAGGAGGACGGTTTAATTACATCACAAATAAAGTTTCGTCGTGCATAACTCAAAGGTTCGTCATACATAAAGTATGTACTAAACGAACACATTGTCATATATAAACAATTACTCAAGCATGTCGTGCCATCCATCTAAGTCAGGGAGATAGTCCTCGAGCTTAGTGAAAGGCTGCAGGTCGAGCCGCTGAGCCGCTACGTGTGGTCGGACATCTTGCCGCGACATTTCCCCTTCCTTGTAGAACAACCCTATTTTTCCGAGGACCTCCTTCATGATGATTTGGGCAAGTTCATATTGGATGCGATAGAACTCAGCTCGAAGCCGATGATCATCGATATCTCTGACGCTCCTTGCCCATTGCAGAATATGGGCATCCCCGGCTGTAGGTGACGTGCGAAGGTTCTACCGATCCCGTCTGTACTCTAGCATCTGGTATATGACATAGAATACATCATTAAGACTATCACTCGGTTGCTAGATGCAGCAGAAGTCGGTCTTATGTCCGAAGGCGGCCCTACCTTTCCTAGTCTTCTTGATCTTGATCTCTCCACCCCGTACGCCATAGAAAAAGATAGCACTTTCGAGAACAGACTTGATGTGGGTGTAATCCTTTTTGTTCATGTTCTTCGACGAGTCCAAGTAAAGAGCGTGGGAGTATCGGGGGTAAAGGATGATGAGGATGGCGCGCCTGTGGTTGCGCAAAATAAGTACACCTCAAATTAATTAGCCTCCATCGTGCAAATGAATGATTGAAATCGAAGGAAGGATATCCGCGCGGATGACTTATAGGGGATGATAAGGCACGAGAATCATCTCCTTGTCCTTATTGGCGTCCATGAAATTGAGGAGGTAGTCCCTCGCGTATTCAAGGTGCTCTGCGCAGACTGCCAAGAAGCTCTCGTACATGAAGTACGGGTCAGCGACACAGATATAAGGTATCTGCTCAATCCCGATGATGTAGTTCATGTACAAGGCATAAAGGAGGACAAAAATAAAATCCAGCTTCTTCAAATAAAACATGTCGAAGATGTAATCGAATCGAAGGAAGAACTTCTCCGCGGGTGAGGGAGTCCTGGATTAGGGGGTATCCAGACAGCCGGACTATATGCATCGTCCGGACTATCGAAGCGTGAAGATACAAGACTCAAGACTTCGGCCCGTGTCCCGATGGGACTCTCCTTTGCGTGGAAGACAAGCTTGGCGATCCGGATATTATGTTTCCTTCCTTGTAATCGACTCCATGTAAACCCTAGCCCTCTCCGGTGTCTATATAAACCAGAGAGGATGGTCCTTAGAAGGCCGATCACAATTACAATCATACCATCATAGGGTAGCTCTTAGGGTTTAGCCTCTAAGATCTCGTGGTAGATCTACTCTTGTACTACTCATATCTTCAATATTAATCAAGCAGGAAGTAGGGTTTTACCTCCATCGAGAGGGCCCGAACCTGGGTAAACATTGTGTCCCCTGCTTCCTGTTACCATCAGCCTAAGACGCTCAGATCGGGACCCCCTACCCGAGATCCGCCGGTTTTGACACCGACATTGGTGCTTTCATTGAGAGTTCCTCTGTGCCGTCGCTTCAAGGTTCGATGGCGTCTTCAATCATCAACAACACGGTCCAGGGTGAGACTTTTCTCCCCGGACAGATCTTTGTGTTCGGCGGCTTCGCACTGCGGGCCAATTCGCTTGGCCATCTGGAGCAGATCGACAGCTACGCCCCTGGCCACCAGATCAGGTTTGGAAACTTGAACTACACGGCGGATATTCGCGGAGACTTGATCTTCGACGGATTCGGCCCTATGCCGGGAGCGCCGGACTGTCATGATGGGCACGGCCTGGACCTGCTGTTGGACAATGCTCGGAACGTCATCCCTGCAATAGCCCCGGATCTAAATCCGGAGCAAGTTGCGTTGCCCAAGGACGGAGGGGTAGATCCCACCCTGCAGGCCGCATACTCATCGGCGTTGGAGCCGAACACAGGTCTCACCTCTGCGGAGACCTGTAACCCCGGACCCCCGGACTCATATCCGGTCATTGGTTCCGGTCCGCACACCTTCGAGCCAGCCGAGCCAGGTTGGGCTCCGGTGATGGAGTTTACCGCTGCCGACATCTTTCAACACTCGCCCTTTGGCGACATGCTGAATTCATTAAAGTCTCTCTCTCTGTCAGGAGACTCTGGGCCGAACTATGTCCGGTTTGAGTGGGAAGCAGGCGACAGAGGAATTCGCTGCCCACCCACCACCCACTTGATTGCCACGATCGATGATTTAACCGACGTGCTGGACTTCGACTCCGAAGACATCAACGGCATGGACGACGATGCCGGAGACGTACAAGAGCCACCGCTCACAGGGCGATGGACAACCACCTCTTCATACGATATATACATGGTGGACACTCCGAAAGAAACCAATGGCGATGAGGCAACGGAGGATAACCCCTCCAAGAAGAAAGCAAAGCATGGGCGTCGCCCGCGCCGCTCCAAGCCCCGCCAAGGTAATACCGGCACCGGAGACGAAAACAATCCGAACGGTGCCGACGATGAATACAACCCCGAAAAGCCCGCCTTTGAGCAGGCCGAATAGGAAGATGGGCATGACAGCCCAGATGAACAGGCGACCGACGGGTATCCGGAGGAGGACAACTACATGCCCCCCTCTGAAGACGAGATTAGCCTCGATGACGACGAGTACGGCGTGCCTGAGGACCCCGCGGAGCAGGAGCGCTTCAAGCGCCGGCTTATTGACACTGCGAGAAGCCGGAAGAAGAAGAAGCAGCAGCTCCAAGCTGATCAAGACCTGCTCACAGATAGATGGACAGAAGTCCTAGCAGCCGAGGAATATGGACTCGAGCGCCACAAGGCTGACCGGCCGCCTCGAGGCCGGGATAAAACGGCATATCAACCCGAATACCAGCCCGCACCCCCATGCCGGTTTACTACGTCCCGAGCAATACTCAGGACCTGCGCGATAAGCTGGATAACGCCACAGGACAACCAAGATCGATCTAAGGATCACAGGGGCGCGCCGCAACACATGACGATGACCGTCATACCGGATACACTAGCAAATCCGGCCGGGCCGAATATATCCAGTCAGACGCAGCCTGACTGCTCCGCGACATAGCCCGACATAGAGGCGCTGCACACCCCCTCTGCTTCACCAATGAAGTAATGGATCATGAATTCCCAAAAGGGTTCAAACCAGTAAACATCGAATCATACGATGGCACAACAGACCCCGCAGTATGGATTGAAGATTTCCTTCTCCACATTCACATGGCCCGCAGAGATGATCTACATGCCATCAAGTATCTTCCCCTTAAGCTCAAAGGACCTGCTAGGCATTGGCTTAATAGCCTACCCGCAAATTCCATGGCAGTTGGGAAAACCTAGAAGATGCATTTCTTCACAACTTCCAAGGCACATATGTGTGACTTCCGGATGCTGATGACTTGATGAGTAGCTTGCCCGACGCATTACTCAACAGCCCAGAGAATCAGCCAGGAAATTCTAGACCCGGTTTCTAACTAAAAAGAACCAAATAGTCGACTGTCCGGACGCCGAAGCCCTGGCGGCCTTCAAGCATAATATCCGTAATGAGTGGCTTGCGCGACACCTCGGCCAGGAGAAAACCAAGTCTATGGCAGCTCTCACGACACTAATGACCCGCTTTTCCGCGGGCGAGGACAGTTGGTTGGCTCGCAGCAGCACTACACCACATTCTGGCACGTCAGATGTCCGTGACAACAACAGCAAGCTACGGCGCAACAAACACGAGCGACGGAACAACGGCGACAACACCGAAGACACGGCGGTCAATGCCGGATTCAGCGGATCCAAATCCGGTCAGCGGAAGAAGCCATTCAAGAGAAATAATCAGGGACCGTCCAGTCTAGACCGTATACTGGAGCGATCGTGCCAAATTCATGGCACCCCGGACAAGCCAGCCAACCACACCAATAGAGACTGCTGGGTATTTAAACAGGTCGGCAAGATAAACGCCGAAAACAAGGACAAGGGGCTGCATAGCGACGATGACGAGGAGCCCCGGCGTCCGAACATGGGGTGACAGAAGAAATTTCCCACCCAGGTGAAAAGGGTCAACATGATCTACGCCACCCACATCCCCAAGCGGGAACGGAAGCGAGCACTACGGGATGTCTATGCGATGGAGCCAGTCGTCCTCAAATTAAATCCATGGTCAGCTTGTCCGATCACCTTTGATCGTAGGGATCATCCTACTAGCATCCGTCATGGCAGCTCGGCCGCATTGGTCTTAGACCCAATCATCGACAGATTCCACCTCACGTGAGTCCTTATGGACGGCGGCAGCAGCCTGAACCTGCTTTACCAGGACACAGAGTGCAGAATGGGCATCGATCCTTCAAGGATTAAGCCCACCAAAACCACCTTTAAAGGTGTAATTCCTGGAGTAGAGGCCCGTTGTACAGGCTCTATAACATTAGAAGTGGTCTTCGGATCTCCGGATAACTTCCGAAGTGAAGAGCTAATCTTCGATATCGTCCCTTTCCGTAGTGGTTATCACGCACTGCTCGGACGAACCGCATTCGCTAGATTCAATGCGGTACCACACTATGCATACCTCAAGCTCAAGATGCCAGGCCCGTGCGGGGTCATAACAGTCAACAGAAATATGGACCGCTCTCTCCGTACAGAAGAGCACACTGCAGCCCTTGCGGGAGAAGTACAATGCGGCCTCCTCCGGCAAACCACCAATCCGGCGACGACAACCTCAAGCTCCGTCAAGCGAGGGCGGAACACCCCGCAACAGGATCAACAGGCACGCAAAGAGCATGACTAGCAGTCCGGCCTCCGCTCAAATCCCATCAAAGCATTTGTGCCACGTGTACACAATTACACACTCAAAATACCATGGGCACAGGCGGAGGCGTAGCAGTGGCTCAGTCAGCAGTACGGTATTGCTTCGTAACCTTTCCATTTACCTTTAAGGACATTGCTTTAGTGCAGCTTCTCCAGAAGAGGCGGATTGTCGGACTTACATAGGAAAAAGAACCAAGGAGGCAACAGGCGGTGCACACAGAAGGAAATACCCAGGTGGAATCTATTTGCGATCGTTATACCTGCTTTATCTATCTGTACGTAGCCTACCTCTGGATATGATACGTCAAATTATCCTCTTTATCTCCGCTTAATGCATTCATTGTAAACATACGCCTAAACGTATTATTCATCAATGGGAGATCATATACATCGTCAGCTTATTATTTTTCTTTGAGCATTTTCTACAAATGTCTATTTAATATTGCATCCGTACACTTTGGTACGTGGAGTTTGCCAGGGGCTTCTTATGGCGCCCCATAATATGGCACGACAAGTCCAAACACTTTCAACAGTGCGGCACCCTGAACTTATAGCATTATATACATCAGCTCCGAATCATGTCTTGGGTCTACAGTTGGGATTGCCTGGCTCCCTTGTTTTGGTGCCTTACGTTCCGTCATATCGGCTAAGGTAGCGCAGGGAGAACTATTGAGATTGTGCCCTGGTTCTTCCGGACGAGCACCTCAGTAGAGAAAGCCGAAAACTGACTGACATGATGTGGCGAGAGCTGGTCGCTCTTCAAGAGGTCTTAAAATCCTTAAAGATTTTTCCGCTTTAGGCGATAAATTGGATTCGTCCGATCTAGGCGTGTGTAGCGCCCCAATTCGGCCTTCCGGATTCTAGGGGCTTCGCCGAAATTTAAAATTGTAGAGTTCTATGGCTAAGTGAAGGTTATAAAGCTGCATAGTCTGATTGCCTTGTTCGCTGCGCTGGACACCTCCTTAAGGGACCAAACATTTGGATAAAGAGTGTCCTGGTTATCCACGAACACCCCAGTACTAGTTACACGGGGGCGGAAGCCGACAACTGGCCTACTTTCAGAATTTGATAAACAGCCACATAGAAGGTAATATTTTAAATAACAAAAGCGCTACTTAGCGCAAGTAACTTTGTCTTTAAATTACAAACATGACAGAAGTGAATTCATTCAAAAATTATGTCCTTGGTACATTCTTTGGCCACGAGACGAGCACCCTTCAAAACGCGATCATAATACTTCTAGGGAACGCGATGCGGCTTGCCCTCTGGCGGCCCGTCCTTCACCAGCTTCTCCGCATCCAGCTTGCCCCAATGCACCTTCGCACGGGCAAGGGCCCGGCGGGCACCCTCAATGCAAACGGATCGCTTGATGACTTCCAGGTGCGGACAGGCATTCACCATCCGCTTGATCAGGCAGAAGTAGCTGGTGGGCAGGGGCTCACCAGGCCACATCCAGACTATGAAATCCTTCATAGCCACTTCGGCCGCCCTGTGGAGTTTGACCAACTGCTTTAGTTGATCACTCAGAGACGTTGGATGTTCGACCCCAGCATACTAGGACCAGAACAACTTCTCCGTTGAGCTCCCCTTCTGAGCACGGTAGAACTCCGCGGTGTCTGATACGCTGCGTGGCAGATCTGCGAATGCCCCTGGAGAGCTCCGGACTCGTGTAAGTAAAAGAAACACCTCCTCCACATGTTTGCTTTGCATAAAGAATTTCTTACCCGCCGCTATCTTTTTGGCCTCCTGGATTTCCTGTTGTGCCCTCTCTGCTTCGGCCTTGGCGTCTTTTATACCTGTAAGGGCCTTCGCAAGCTCGGCCTCTTTTGCTTTAAGCTCATGCTCCACGGACTCGAACTTTTTGCCGAGCTCCTGGAGCTCTTCTTGTACTTCGCCCACTCAGGCCTCCTGCTTTTTGCGCTCCTCGCGTTCCAAGGCCGCCTTGTGTTCGGCCTTGGACAACGCTTTCTTAAGAGACGCTGCTTCGGCGGTGGCCTCTGTAACCAAATCACGATGCCTCGTCGTTAGAATAATTACTTTTATTTGTACTTTATTATATGAGCGAGGGGAATTATTCACATTTGCTCTCCTCGAGCTGCCTCCTCGTGAGGCCGAGCTCTCCCTGTGCCCGCTCCAAGTCCTGCTTCAGGCTGGCGATTTCGGCCGTACAGACAGCAGCGGCCAGCAGCACAGCCTATTTATTCACATTCAAACTTAATGTTAGACTCCTGCGGAATATAATTGACCCTCCGTTTGGTTTTTCCTTCCGAACACCAAACAGAGTATCAGGGGCTACTACCTATCGGGTGGTAATTTCACACATTTTTATTTACCTCAAAGCCTGTCAAGAGACTGGTGCAGGCTTCGGTCAGTCCGCTCTTGGAGGACGAAACCTTCTGAATCACCGCACTCATAAGAGTATGGTGCTCTTCATCTAGGGAAGCGCCGCGAAGCGCTTCCAGCAGACAATCCGTCGCCTCGGGCGCAATGGAAGTCCTCGATACAGACGGCCCTCCCTCCCTAACGAGGGGCTGCCCGCCTGAGTCCGGAACCACTGAAGGCTCCAGAACTGTGTTCAGCTAAGAGCCCGGCTTACCGTGGCTCTCATCAACACGATCCGCAGGGATCTTGAACCCCGTGAGTCCGACATATGGAATGACGCCTTGAGGTGCCTCCAGGGCCACCTCCCCCATCACTGGGAACCTTTGGGACAACACCTCTGTGTCATCCGCAGGCCGAGGAGAAGTGGCCGTCGGGAGTGAGTTCATTGCTGACTCACTCAAGGACCCGTCCGAAGACGATACCTCGGGTTGGGCCCTGGCCGGACTGCATGTAAGTTCGGCATTATAACAAAATTATGAAGCAAAATTACGATGGAGTGCGGATACTTACGATCGCACTGAAGGCTTCTTCCTGGGAAACCACCCTTCCTCGCTATCGGCGGCGGTGGCGGAGTAGTCCGGAAGGGACACTTTTCCCTTCTTGGACGTCCCAGTTTCCCCCACCGGGGCGGCCTTCCTCTTTCTCTCCCCCCAGTGCGGGGAGGTGGGGTTTCTTCTTGTTTTCCCCCGCTTCCGCGGGAGGAATCTGCCTCGTCGTTATCGGACGACAAGGGTATGACGGCCTTGCGCCGGGGGCCTCTCCTGGTCCCCTGGTCCGCCCTCTCAGGCCCCTCATCCTCTCCGGAAGGGGCGGCCTCCTCTTCTTCTTCTTTTCCCCTTCGGGGGAGGAGTGCGCCTCGTCGTCTTCGGACGAGGCTTGGGGAACCTTACGCCGAAGACCCTTTCGGGTCCCCGGGGCCTTCTTATCGACCTTCTTCTCTGGCCCCTTATAGGGCACTGGGACCAACATCTTCGTCAAAAGATCATTAGTTGGGCCTTCTGGCTGCGGAGCCAGACAGTCAATCCGCTCCGCTGTATCCACATAATCCTGCACAAATATACACAATTACTTAAGGCTCCCCCATGAATGTACTGGGAAAAACCAAATCCGGTGTCGGCCTGAGAACTCACCTGAATAGGTCGACATGCGGCGTGGAGCCCACGGTCCTCGGATATGGGAGGAGGTACTTCAGAGGCCTTGAACAGCGCCTTTCACGCATTTTTTTGCTTTATGCCATAGAGCCTCTGAAGCGTCTGGTGTTCGGCCGGGATGAACTCCCACAGATTGAATGCCCGCCTTTGGCACGGCAGAATCCGGCGAACGAGCATGACCTGGATTACGTTGACAAGCTTGATGTTCTTGTCCTTCATGCCCTTGATGCAGGTGGTGAGTCCGGTCAGCTCTGTAGATTCGCCCCATAACAAGCCCTTCTATTCCCAGGAGGTGAGCTGCATATGGGTTCCAGATCGGAACTCGGGGGCCGCCACCCAGTTGGCGTCGCGCGGCTCGGTGATGTAGAACCACCCCGATTGCCACCCCTTCACAGTTTCCGCAAAGGAGCCGTCAAGCCAGGTGACGTTAGGCATTTTGCCCACCATGGCTCCTCCACACTCTGCTTGCTGGCCGCTCACGATCTTCGGCTTCACACAGAAGGTTTGCAGCCACAAGCCGAAATGAGGCTTGATGCGGAGGAAAGCCTCGTATACAACGATGAACGCCGAGATGTTGAGGACAAAGTTCGGGGCTAGATCATGGAAATCTAGCCCGTAGTAGAACATGAGCCCGCATACGAAGGGGTGGAGTGGAAACCCCAGTCCACGGACGAAGTGGGCAAGGAACACGACCCTCTCGTGGGGTCCTGGAGTTGGAATGACCTGCCCGCCGTGTATCCGGCCGCCCAAAGACTTGTGATGTTCTCCTCCTTCACAGTGGAAGCCACCCATTTACCTCCTGCTTCGGACATGTTTAGCTGTGCGGAGAAGACTTGGACTAGGGCGCTGGAGCTAAGGGAGGCAAGAGTGGGTAGAGGAGGAAGAAGGCGTGGGTAAAAATGGGGAACTCTTATCCCTTTATAGAGGCGACGAAAGCGGTGCGTCTCCCTACTAGCCTGTTGAGAATCGCTTACTTCCCAAGCACCATGATTGATGGCACGGGGGGATTACCCATACCCGTATTGATGAGAATCCCGTGATAAGGGAACATGATCTCTGCTTTGACAAGACGTGTCAAGGAAACCGCCTCGCAATACGCGCTGTGGCCGGTTGTGGAAAAACAGTTCGAATAATGACCTGGCTATAATGGCATATCACGTCGTCTAAAAAGTTGTCAGCTGAAGTATCATTCTCTCTACGGTGGTATGCGAAGATCATTTTGCAGATCCGGACACGATCTACGTGTTTGATAAATAACTTTGGAGTATTCGGAGAAGGAACCCGCCTTGCAATGCCGAGGACAAGACTACGCGCCGCACTCATCGTCATTGAAGCCTACTTCAGGGGCTTCTGAGGGAGTCCTGGATTAGGGGGTATCCGGACAGCCGGACTATATGCATCGTCCAGACTATGGAAGCGTGAAGATACAAGACTCAAGACTTTGGCCCGTGTCCGGATGGGACTCTCCTTTGCGTGGAAGACAAGCTTGGCGATCTGGATATTATGTTTCCTTCCTTGTAACCGACTCCATGTAAACCCTAGCCCTCTCCGGTGTCTATATAAACCGGAGAGGATGGTCCTTAGAAGGCCAATCACAATTACAATCATACCATCATAGGCTAGCTCTTAGGGTTTAGCCTCTACGATCTCGTGGTAGATCTACTCTTGTACTACTGATATCTTCGATATTAATCAAGCAGGAAGTAGGGTTTTACCTCCATCGAGAGGGCCCAAACCTTGGTAAACATTGTGTCCCTTGCTTCCTGTTACCATCAGCCTAAGACGCACAGATCAGGACCCCCTGCCCGAGATCCACTGGTTTTGACACTGACAGCGGGGATTGTGTCGACATACAACCTTTGCCGCGGCACGTTAACCATGTAGAGTGGGTATCCTGGATTTTCTAGGTGATTAGGCTTTTCTCTCCCCGCAATACATTGTCATGAAGTCTCCTTAGATCGTCGTGTATGGCCTGTACCGATGCCTTAGGTAGGATTGGTTCACTGGCGATATGGTATTTTGCCGCACCGCAGACATGTATACGGTCTTGAACCCTAGGCTACGGAGGCGACTAGATCATAGCAGCAGCTTTATTGCCGCCTTTCCTCGCTCTCTTCCGATGCTTCTTTGGTGGAAGGTCATCTACAATACGTTTAGGCTCCGGAGGCGGCAATTCAGGCACCGACTCATGACGCTCAAACCCTGAGTACTCATACTGCTGAGACATCAATCCTCCGTCATCAATGGCATCAATATTGAGATACTGTTGAGTGTCATCCTCATCCCCGTCCTCATCTATGGATGTGTTTGGTTTGAGGGATAGGCTAGGGTGGTTGGCGATACCCACAACCACATGGCTAGGGATAGCCCTTTTTTTGTTTGGTTGGTGGGTGAGGTTAGCCCTTTTTTGTTTGGTTCCAAGAATGAAACATGGTTAATGATAGCTATTGCAATGTTTAGTTTGAGTGATGTGCTGCAAGGTGTACTCATGGTGGCCTTCAAATCTCCTGCATGAGAAAAGAATACCCATGAACATAGAGCAGCACTAGATGAGTGAACACACACGCACCCATCTAATCCACATCACGCACGCAAGCACACCACACATCAAGCACACCTCAACAGCACGCACTCACACCCATGCATACAGCAGCAGAAATGTTTTGTTTCATCGGTGGCAGGAGATAAAACGGCAGGTTGGCCGAAAATACATCAGCAGTAATATAGCACGAACTTTGTACATACAACAGCAGAAGTAATACAACACAAACTATGTGCATACAACAACAACAACAAGGAGATCCGGCTCCAGGCATGCACTTGCCGCCTCACCCTCAATCGACGGCCGCGTGTGACTTCTCAAGCCCCAAGAGGCTGCCCTCCTGGAGATCCAGCCGCGCCGCCGCCCTCCTCGAGATCCAGCCGCCTCAAACCCCGGCCTGCGTCGGCCGTGCGCACCCTCCGAACGGCCGGCCACCACACGCGATTGATGGAGAAAAGGAAGAGACGATGCATGAGTAGAATGAACTCACCTTTCGCAATCACAGGCCTCTGCTGATGCGCCGGAGCCGCTGCCGGACACAGAAGAGAGAGGAGAGTAATGGAGAAAAGTGCTTCGCGCTTTGTTCCGTGGGGTGAACGTGAGTGAATAGCCGGAAAAACAATTCGTGCACGGGGTGGTTGCCGCGACCCGCCAGTTTTTCGCGGCTGACCACAACCCTTTTTTTGCGAATATTCCCAGAATCTTGTTGCCTCTGTACTTCCTTGCCTCAGATCCAAACAGGTGGCAACCACAGCAAAAAAAGGTTATCCCTGTCCCTGGGAGGATAGCCCTGCAACCAAACACATCCTATGGTGACTTCATCAGCGACTAATGGAGCATCTTCCTCACCCAGTCCTCTATCACCCAACACGACAGGCGACGCTAATTGGGTAGGTGTGGTGCTGATGTTCATACCTTGCGGAGGCTGTGTGGTCGTGGGTGTGCTCCCGGCCGCCTCCAGACGAAGCAGACTCTTTGGCCACAACAAGACCCACATCTTGCAATCGCCAAGCCGCCACGGGATCTCATCGTCATCTCCCCCTAGTACCGGAGGAACCAAATTCTCGTGGCCTGGTTTGACACTGGCCACGGAAACCTTGAAGACGTCAGGGGCGACCGGCCGGCTGTGGAACAATTGTTCCTTTGGCTTCATTATCGCCGCCTTCCCCACGTCCACCTTCTGGCCATTGATGTCGTACAATATGGTGCACGGGGCGTCGGCCTGCAAAGACATGTCTGTGATGTGAGACATCCGAAAGGCAACGAAAACAGGAGATTATACATTTATTGAAGAGGGCCGGTGTGACAGGTACCATGAGGGCGTCGAGCTCAGCCAAAGACGAAGCAGGTGCGGGAGCCGGTGCAGGAGCAGGTGCTGGTGTAGGTGCAGGTGCTGGTGCAGGTGCTGGTGCAACGCTAGTCGAGCTGCTCCCGAAGAAGTCGGCAAGGGGAAAGTATGCTGCATCTTTTTCTGGATTTCGCCTGTTCCAACCAACGATAGCCGGAACCAAGACTGTTAGCTCCCTTTTACGACAGCTACCGCTGTTGCGACTGTCTTAGCTGAAATCTTCTCAACCGGAATCTCAACCTTCTTGTCGATGCTTTCTTTAGTTAACCTCCGTCTTTCCTTTCTCTCCTCCATGGTCTCATTGTAGTACTTCTTCCACGTGGCGCTGTCTCCGACACCGTGCACGCGTCCATACGACGACCGAGTGTCCATCGGGAGTTGTTTCAATATGTTCAACACCCAGTTGAATGGGGTGTCCCACTTGGGCCTCGCCAACGCCTCAGACGGCGAGTCACTTTCGGCCGCAATTCTGTGATGCACTCTCTCCAAAAGGAACAAGGATCGTTTACAAATATGACTAAACGTGTTGTCGAATTGACCAGAAACTAAAATTACCAGCAGTCTCATGAACTCCGTTGTGACCGGGTCTGTCTCGAAAACCTTCTTGACTGGGTCCCAATGGTACCGGGCCCTGAGGACATCATACTCCTGCGGGACTGTCGGGGGTATACCCCGCGGTATGACCCGGCCGGAGTCGTAACTCGGCCGGGACTTGGTAAACCGGCGGATGGTAAACCGGCAGACAATTAAGATAGATGGATAAGACAGATGGTAAACCGGTGAGTGGTAAACCAGTAGGTGGTAAGACAGATGGCAACACTGGCAGGAGTTAAGTCATATGATAACCCGACAGGTGTTAAGTCAATCATAAACCGGCAGACCATGTTAAACCGGCAGACCATGTTAAACCGGTAGACCATGTTAAACCGGCAGACGGTAATAACTGGGTTGCCAAGGGTTATGAAGCCCATGAAGTGAAGTCAAAATAGTTTAAGTCTTAGTCCGAAATGGACTCTAGATGTAACCCTCCCCTTCAACTTATATAAGGAGGGGCAAGGCTCCCCAAGAGGGACAAGCAAACAATAATCTCTAGGGCTAGACACAATGAAGGAGAGCCAGGTTACAGCGACTCCCTCATGATCATAATGAGACCTAGCCACAAATAGCATGTAGGGTTATTACCGGATGATGTTTCCCGGGGCCCGAAGTTGTCTAAATCTTTGTATTGCGTGTTGTGTTTCTTGATTCCGCTCAACCCCTCTCAAGCTACCACATGATGCGTTGGCCTCACAACTAAGTCCTCACACTAAGGACATATGACGTGTTAATTCCACGACAGTTGGCGCCCACCTTGGGGCTCGCGCATGGTGGTGTTGAGTTCTTGGAGGGATCTTTTTTAGGGTTTGAGAAGTTTGCAATTTTTCGAGAATGAAAATGAGTCATCAACGAAGGAGTTATATTGTTTCAATATCAAGCAGCCAAAGCAGCAAAATACATGATTTGTCCAAAGTCAAAAGTTGTTAGGGCTACGGTCTGTTCATTGCTACCATCCGGCGGTTCATCTAATCATTTTGATCCGCCGAGATTGATTGGAATTTTTCCCTCTGAAATCGGCATAGTACAAAGTCCACTGAACTCGTAGGAATTGGCAGAATCGGCGGCCAGGTCCAATTAAGACAAGCATCCGAGCTGGAGCAGGGAAAGTAATCAAGGAAAAGGAAAGGTACAAAAAAGGAAGAGGAGGAGACCACGACCCGGAAACAAAACCGGCCATGACCAGGACTCTTCCATTGTCCGTGCCCGCGCCCTCGCTTCAAGCCGGCCTCCGCCACCGTTCCAACCCCAAGCCGGCGACCGGTGAGCCGCCATCTCCGGGGTTGGCCCCGCCCTATGCCTCCACCACCGCGCATCAGGGCCCCTCCTCGGCCGCCTCCTCTGCCCTTCCGCTCCCATGGCCGCGCGTCCACAGCACGGCGGACTGCCGCGCCGTCCGCCTGCTCCTCCAAGACCGCTCGGCTGCGCTCCGTCGACCCGGCCTCCAGCCGCGCCGGCTCCCGTGCCCGGCCGCCCCCGCGCTCGGCTGCGTCGGCTCTCGCGCTCGAGGCCGCCTCTGGCTCACGTCGAGGCCGCCTTGCACCGCCCGGCTGCACCGCACTCGGGTCTGCCTCGCCCGTGGCCGCCTGCTCAACACTCGCATCCGGCTACATCCACGTCCGCACCCTCGTCCCCACTGAGGTGCCCCTAGGTTATGCTCACCGTGCTCCCAGTCCCATGTCGAGCGACTGCCTCTGTGCTCAAGATGCACTCCGGTTTCAAGCCATCCGCCACTCCGTCGGGTCCCCTATACAAGCTAAATCGCCGCGCCGCCTTTGTGTAACCCAGACGTAGCTGCCCTTGCCAGTGAACCGCTGCGGGTTAAACCGCCACCCCGACTAGTTCACCTCTGGCGCACTAACCACGACCCACAAGTCACCGCCGCGGCCCCGAGTCGCCTCGCCTCGCTTCACCTCGTCGTTTCGCATCGCATTGAGCTACCTTGCTCCATCGCAAGGGCCTCCTCAAACAGCCGCTGACCGTGACTCGGCCTTGTCGCGTCACCTCTACTGCCGTAGAACGGCCTTCCCGATGGTCTCCTCAACCGCCGCGGTGCCCTGCCTGGCGCGCAAGCAACTGTTGTTGCCTCGCCGGGTTACCACTGTCGGATCCTCTATTGCGCCTGGGAGCCGCCTATGGCTGAGCCGAGCCACCCCGTAGGAGCCCACCAGGTCGGGTTTGCCTTCGTATTAAGCTGGTGCATGCATCCGCCCTCGAGCTGCTACCTCTGCCGGGTCAGAGTCGCCGCTTTGGTTCCGCCTCTGTCGCTAGCACTTTTGAGCTGCCCCTTAATTGAAATGGCCCGGGCCATCACCCGTCGGCGCCCACGTTGAGCCGCCGCCGGATTGCCCCATGTTGTGAGCCGCCGGACCAAGTGTTAACGAAGCAAAAAAAAGATGACCTGAGAAGGCTATGAGTCAGATTTTTTTGGTCTTCAATTACTGCCTGCAACCGAGGCATGCAAAGAGGTCGGGGAGGAGAACTTGGGCACAAGGATACGGCAGCATTGTTGCAACTGCCCGACGCCTCTTCCATAGCAATCCAGGAGTAAGATAATCTGATTTTTGCTGTTCCCTCACCTCCTTGGTATGCGGGATGAGCATAAAAGCCAAGAAAAAAGATCAGAGGCAGTACTAGTACTCCAACTGCTAGTCTGTATTTTGACTACGGGAAGACTATGGTGCGGAATACTACTCCATGAGGTTGTCAGACATGTCCGACGATTTAAAAAGATCGGACAAAGTTAAAAGTATATCTGAGAACTCTTTTCGTCCGACTATATCATCCAATGTCGGTGCCCGCGTTCGTCCGACAAAAATACCAGGTGCTATCCGCTTTATTTATTTCATTATTATACTTTAATTCCTTCTAGAAACATTATTCTGCCTTTTAATGATTTTATGCACGGGACAAATTCTTCCATGTTCATGGCAGACATGGTGAGATCATCTACCATCCAAATACATCAAAACAATTATTCACCATCGAAGTGGAGTTATATCACGGATATGGAGTGCATCGCATCGTCATTTTGCACTACATTTATCCGTGTTGCTGTGCTCAATGAAAGTGCTTACACTACCTCCCTTGCGGTCTGGTCTACATCAACACACTGGGCCGCACCTGTCTGCATGAGCTGTTTATCGAGTATGAGCAAGTCACTGCTTGGGTAGCCCGTTTTTTTTCTTCCAATACCTTGGAGGCAAATTATCATTCAGCCGCCGTCTGCACTGGATGGATCAATGGACATGCACACAAATCGCTGCCACTACAGTTTGGTCCACTTCAAACAGCCAGTTGGAAGGAACCATTGGCCGAGTTGCTGACACGGCTCATACGGGATCATTTATAACTCGCCGCAGTCACCTCAACCTTCTGTGGATTTACATCGTGTTATCAACACCAATGATATACACCTTCTGCTATGGTTAAATATGGAGAATCTCAAAACAACTCCTTTAGTCGTCTTATGACTCAGGGGCTATGATGACATGACTCAGCAAATCTTGCTAGTGTAAGCGAATATAAGAACGCCAGAATGATGAAGGGAAAGATAACCCGGTCCCGGAGGCTACTGCTATATTGAGGAAAATTTAAAGGCCGACCGAGAATTTCCGGCTCAAAAAGTATATGACAAAATCCCGGCCCAGTGAAGAAGTTCTAGGTCATTAGAAAGGATTCCAGTTTAAAATCCGGTTCAAAGGAAGTCAGTCTCACTGAAGCTCTCAAATATCCATTTTACAAACCGGTTTAAGGGAAATCCCGTTTCTCACACAACGCTGAAGCCCTTAGTATCTGGTTCAAATCTGGTTTAAGAGGAAACTATCTCTTGCAAAGTTCCGATGCTCTCAATATCCGGTTCAAAATCCCGGTTCAAGAAGAATTTATTTCATGCAATAAGTTAAAGGATGCTGAAGAGGACCTGCTGCCCTAACTCGCGATTCAAACATAGGTATCCTGCCTTCTGGGCTCATCTTCATATGATCACTTGGGGGCTTCCTGTTCAAACATAGGTGTATTCACCAAAGAGAACATAGTGTTACTACCCTCTTGATGCGGCTATCAAGCCAATATTATCATAAGGGACCAAAGAGAGTTTGTTGCATAACACAACTCAAACATAGGCACCCGGCGAGCACAACTCAGAAATATATCACATGGGGGCTTCAGCTGAGAAAGCGGAGTCTTGTCCATTAATCCGGCTATCACGTCACAACAAAGCTTGGGACTTTCACACCCAAGGGGCCAAAGAGGGTCTTGTTGCTACGCACAGCTCAAACAGAGGCACCCATAGAGCACAGCTCACAAAGTTACTTGGGGGCTCTTTGTGCAACGCAACAAAGAGTTTGAAAGGACCCTTGTAATCTGCTATCAAGCACAGCTTGAAAGCCTGGTGTATTCACCTAAAAACCCGAGTTAACCTGCCTTCATCAAGTAAGCCACTCCTTTCCAGGTAATCCTAGCATGACCCGCCGAACATTTGACAAGTCAATGTTACATAGACCCTGAACTTGTCAAAGTTAAAACAACAATTGGTTAGTTGGAGGCCCATCTTGAAAGGCTTTGCAAAAATGGTTTAACTCAGCGGCCTGGCAGCCCATGAAAAGCCTCGAATTTGGGCCTGGCAGCCCTTGAAAAGCCTCGAATACACGGTTTTATTTGCCCTTGTCAAGATTTTTCTCTTTTGATAAATTTTATGTTGAACCGGCGTCTATTGACTCGGCCTGACTATAATTCATCAATATAATCTGGTGGTTGTTAACCCGGCCTGGTTTTGACTATAAGTCGCCAGGATGATCATCCGGTGTTTATTATAACCCGACATGGCTTCATTATAAACCAGCAAATCATGGTGGGAATTACCAACAAAGCATGGTGGGAGTTATCAGTACTCAAGATTTGGGTTATCACCCTTACTACAAGAAAGTTGGTAAACCAATGATGTGATTCAATATCACAGGTATGATATATTTCATATTTTATTATCCTTGCAGCCTTGGTTATAAACCCGGGTTATATGTTGGGCATTATGACCCATCCGACGGTAAACCGCCAGGACACTTTAAACTTGTTGTATGCAGAAACAGGTTGAGTAAAGCATAATTATAAATCATCGGTGTTTATTAACCCGGCCTGGCTTTGGACTATAAGTTGCCAGTATATATTTGGATTGCGCCATTGGAATCATGCGCTCATAAATCATTTGATTATATTATTCAAATAATCTCCAACATGGCTGGATTTTTATTATGGTTATCAATAACCAATATTATGATTGAGGTTTTCAAAGTCGCTTTAGCGCAATGGATATTATTTTATCAATGAATATGATTCATTCTGTAATGAAAGGAATAAGTCCCGAGTCGCTGCAGGCTTACGACCCGACACTTGGGGGCTACATTATTCAAGTTGAGATTACATCAAATATGCAAGTCTCATGTCACTACAAGCATGCACCATGACACTTGGGGGCTAATGCAAAATCATTGTGTGTTCACCTTATTGAAGACCCCACTCATCACATCGTAATGAGCCGACCCTTGGGGGCTACCAATTGCTCCTGTCAACAATTCAAGGTACAAAGCTTTTTATCCATTATATAGAAGGGTCCACTGCTCAGTTGGTAAAGCACAAGGCTATTAACCGTGTGGACATGGATTCAAGCCCCATGATGGGGGTTACATCATATGATGTTATTTTCATTGAAGTATATATCAAGTCCCAGCTCAATATTATCTTACTGAGCCGGCCCTTGGGGGCTACACCGTTGCTGTTCAAAGTTTACATGATTATATTTACAATGTCCCTACTCATTATTGCATAATGACCCAACCCTTGGGGGCTACATTGGTTGAAGTTTTTATGAGCATAAGGCAATTTCGAGTCCCAGGTTGCTGCAAGCATGACAACCCGGTACTTAGGGGCTACATAACATGGAGTATTCAGTTTTTACTAGTGACTGAGATGAACAACAAGGATTTCTTCAAAGTGGCAGTAATTATATGGAAACAAGTCTCAAATCATCACTTTGTTCTGTTCAAGACTTGGGGGCTATAGGTAATATGGATATAAGAGAGAAATATCTTCCAATTTTCAGTTTTGAGCTAACTAGGTTGACCCGGCGTCACCAAAAAATGTTGACCCGACGTCACCAATCATGATGGCCTGGTGTCTGCAACAATCATGACATGGAATTATCAGTTTTTATAAACCGGCAATCTTGGCAATGTTAAACCGACAAGTTCTACATCCTTAAACCGGTTGAAGATCAGATGAGTATTACAAGGACCAATATTTTTGTTAAGAATTGGGAGCTGAGTCAAATGAATTATTCTTCACAATATTTTTCTGTGACAAACCAATGTCAGCAAATTAATTATGAAGCTGGCCTATTGATCCAGATTTTCTAGAAGAAGGGAATGACAAGGACTTAAGGATGCTCAAGATCAGTTTAACATGGATAAATCCAAATTAAACTGGGGGCTAATGTTGGGTATATACCCCGCGATATGACCCGGCCGAAGTCGTTACCCGGCCAAGTCTTGGTAAACCGGCGGATGGTAAACCGGCAGACAGTTAAGATAGATGGATAAGACAAACGGTAAACTGGCGAGTGGTAAACCGGTAGGTGGTAAGACAGATGGTAACAACGACAGGAGTTAAGTCAGATGATAGCCCGGCAGGTGTTAAGTCAATCATAAACCGACAGACCATCATAAACCGGTAGACCATGTTAAACCGGCAGACCATGTTAAACTGGCAGACGGTAATAACTGGGTTGCCAAGGGTTATGAAGCCCATGAAGGGAAGTCAAAATAGTTTAAGTCCTGGTCCGAGATGGACTCTACATGTAACCCGCCCCTTCAACTTATATAAGGAGGGGCAAGGCTCCCCAAGAGGGACAAGCAAACAATAATCTCTCGGGCTAGACACAATGAAGGAGAGCCAGTTTACGGCGACTCCCTCATGATCATAATGAGACCTAGCCACAAACAGCATGTAGGGTTATTATTGGATGATGTTTCCCGGGGCTCGAAGTTGTCTAAATCTTTGTCTTGCGTGTTGCGTTTCTTGATTCCGCTCAACCCCTCTCGAGCTACCACATAGATGCGTTGGCCTCACGACTAAGTCCTCACACAAAGGACATCTGACGTGTTAATTCCACAACAGGGACGGTGAACTCCGCCAAGGGGTCTGGGATGCCCAGACTTTCGCGCTCCGCATCCTCCTTGGCCCATATGGACCTCTTCCCTGCATAATCACGGCTTCCGAGGTGGTGGCGCCCCATGTTCCTCTCTTGAAGCCCCTTCATGTACTTCGAATTTTTTGGGCATCTTCGGCATCACAAGCTGCCTTGAATAGTTCACTGCTCTTCCGTGATTGTCGGATTTTCCTTCACAATCTTGGAGTTGGGTTCCTTTTTGTCGATGTCGCGTTTCACCCTTACTTTCCAGGTGGCCAACGCGTCGCTATATGAGGACCCACAATTGTAGGGGATCTATCGTAGTCCTTTCGATAAGTAAGAGTGTCGAACCCAACGAGGAGCAGAAGGAAATGATAAGCGGTTTTCAGTAAGGTTTTCTCTGCAAGCACTGAAATTGTAGGTAACAGATAGTTTTGTGATAAGATAAATTGTAACGAGTAACAAGCAATGAAAGTAAATAAAGTGCAGCAAGGTGGCCCAATCCTTTTTGTAGCAAAGGACAAGCCTGAACAATTTCTTATAATGAGAAAAGAGCTCCCGAGGACACATGGGAATTACCATCAAGCAAGTTTTCATCACGCTCATATGATTCGCGTTCGGTACTTTGATAATTTGATATGTGGGTGGACCGGTGCTTGGGTATTGCCCTTACTTGGACAAGCATCCCACCTATGATTAACCCCCATTGCAAGCATCCACAACTACAAAATAAGTATTAAGGTAAACCTAACCACAACATTAAACATATGGATCCAAATCAGCCCCTAACGAAGCAACGCATAAACTAGGGTTTAAGCTTCTGTCACTCTAGCAACCCATCTTCTACTTATTACTTCCCAATGCCTTCCTCTAGGCCCAAATAATGGTGAAGTGCCATGTAGTCGACGTTCACATAACATCACTAGAGGAAAAGACAACATACATCTCATCAAAATATCGAACGAATACCAAATTCACATGACAACTAATAGCAAGACTTCACCCATGTCCTCAGGAATAAACGTAACTACTCACAAAGCATATTCATATTCATAATCAGAGGAGTAATAATGTGCATTAAGGATCTGAACATATGATCTTCCACCAAGTAAACCAAGTAGCATCAACTACAAAGAGTAATCAACACTACTAGCAACCCACAGGTACCAATTTGTGGTTTGCATACAAGATTGGATACAAGAGATGAACTAGGGTTTTGAGAGGAGATGGTGCTAGTGAATATGTTCATGGATATTGACCCTCTCCCGATGGGAGGATCGTTGGTGATGACGATGGTGATGATTTCCCCCTCCCGGAGGGAAGTTTCCCCGGCAGAACAGCTCTGCCGAAGCTCTAAATTGGTTCCGCCAAGGTTCCGCCTCATGGCGGCGGAGTTTCGTCCCGTAAGCTTGCCCACGATTTTTTCCAGGGTAAAAGCCTTCATATAGTAGAAGATGGACACCGGAGGGCCACCAGGGGGCCCAGGAGACAGGGGCGCGCCCCCCACCCTCCTGGCCAGGGTGTGGGCCCCCTGAGGTATTTCTTCCACTCAATAATTCTTATTAATTCCAAAAATAAGTTTCGTGGAGTTTCAAGACTTTTGGAGTAGTGCAGAATAGGTTTCCAATGTTTGCTCCTTTTCCAGCCAGAATACCAGCTGCCGGCATTCCCCTCTTCATGGTAAACCTTGTAAAATAAGAGAGAATAGCATAAGTATTGATATATAAAGTGTAAAAACATCCCATAATGCAATAAATGTTGATATAAAAGCATGATGCAAAATGGACGTATCAACTCCCCCAAGCTTAGACCTCGCTTGTCCTCAAGCGAAAACCGAAATCGAAAAATATGTCACATGTTTAGAGATAGAGGTGTCGACAAAAATAAAATATGGACATGAGGGCATCATGATCATTCTTATAACAACAACATATATAGATTTTGTCATATGATTTCTTATACTCAAGTAACGATCAATTCACAATGTCAAGCATGGTTTAGAAACTTCATTGGGAGCTAGGAAACTATAATCTCAGTCATTGAAGCAATTGCAATTTATCATAACATCAGAAATAGTCGAGAATAGAGCTTTTCAGCAAGTTCACATACTCAACTATCATGTAGTCTCCTACAATTGCTAACACTCATGCAATACTTGTGGTTATAGAGTTTAATCCGGACACTAAGAAAGATAGGGGCTTGTTGTGTTGCCTCCCAACGTATTCACCTTTAGGTGATGTCAACAATAATAGTCCATGCTAACTTACACTCAATTGGATATATGTATCATGATATTTCAAACACGAGGAGCTTGCCAAAGGATAAAATGAAAAAAGGAAAAGGTGAAGATCACCTTGAGTCAAGCATAAAGTAAAAACACAAAGTAAAAGATAGGCCCTTCGCAGAGGGAAGCAGAGGTTGTCATGTGCATTTAGGGTTGGATGCATAAAATCTTAATGCAAATGAACGTCACTTTATATTGCCACTTGTATATGGACCTTTATTATGCAGTCCGTCGCTTTTATTGCTTCCATAACAAGATCGTATAATGCTTATTTTCTCTGCACTAATAAGTCATACATATTTAGATAGCAATTTTTATTGCCAGCAACATGACAACTTACTTGAAGGATCTTACTCAATCCATAGGTAGGTATGGTGGACTCTCATGGCAAAACTGGGTTTACGGGTATTTGGAAGCACAAGTAGTATCTCTACTTGGTGCAAGGAGTTTGGCTAGCATGAGGGGGAAAGGCAAGCTCAACATGTTGGGAAGATTAATGACAATATACTTTAACTGAGATGTGAGAAAACATAAACCATTACGGTGTCTTCCTTGTCCAACATCAACTCTTTTAGCATGTCATACTTAATGAGTGTTCCCAATCATAAAAGATGTCCATGATAATATATTTACATGTGAACCTCTCTTTCCTTATTACTTCCTATTAATTGCAACGATGACCAAAACTACGTTTATCAACTCTTAACAACTTTTGTGCCTCATACTTTCTATGTGTGAAGTCATCACTAACCATAAGATCAATATGAACTCTATTATTCTTTCTACCTTCCCAAGATCAGGGCAAGATAGCAAGCCCTTGACTCAACACTAATCTTTATTATAGATAGCTCACGGACTCGATTACATAAAGAGATCACAAAGCAAAACTCAAAACTACTTGATATCAAAACTTCAATCTACTAGATCAACATACTACTAAAAGGGTCGAACTAAATAAAACGGTAAAGATAGGAGTGTGATGGTGATACGATACCGGGGCACCTCCCCCAAGCTTGGCAGTTGCCAAGGGGAGTGCCCATACCCATGTAATTATGCCTCCTTCTTCACGGTTGGTGTTATGATCTTCTTGGCAATGATGCCCCTCAGGATACGATTCTCCTCCTCGGGCTTATTGACTTATTGTTTGAGGTCCATAATTTCTTTGTGGAGCTTGCCTGTAACGGCTAAAGCTCCCTTTACCCAAGGATGACGCATAGCTTCTAGAGAACAAGTGACGCTCTTTTTCATATTTTCATAAGAAAGAAATCTAAAGTTGGAAGGAATGACCGAATTTGGAATAGCCGAGCTATGTAGTTCCCCCATCATGAATTCTGCTTGGAGATGAGAGGTGACTTCTTGATCTTCCTCCATGGCATCTATCCTTTTCAAGTCGGCCTCTGTCTTACCCTCCGTTGATGGTCCAAAGTGATAAGCATCGCTATTTGCTCCTGGACCTGGTGTCGGGTGAGACACCTGACTCTCCCCGATTGACTCTTGCAAAGACATCTTGCTCTTAAACTGCAACAGGAACAGCTCGAAACGAAAATAGAGGATATTTGCGTGATACGGTGGTCAAAACCTTCGGGAGTTTATATAATGAATTTTTACTGACCAAAATACGTAACGTGCAAGAAAACGGAGTCCGGGAGGCACATAAAGTGTCCACAAGACAGGGGACGCGCCCAGTAAGGGTGGGCGCACCCTCCACCCTCGTGGAGGCCTCGTGTCCTTCCCGGACTACTTATTTCTTCCTAAATTCTTAAATATTCCAAAACTGGTAAAAATTGCCATTAGAATTGTTTTGGAGTCGGTTTACTTACCGTACCACATACCTATTCTTTTTCGGAGTCTGGAACGTTCTAGAAGGTGTCTCTTATGTATTCCTCCGGGGTTACAGTTTCAATAATATTAGTTTCCACATTAATAGGATTACCTGAGATATAATGTTTGATTCTTTGACCGTTCACCACCCTCGGACTTGTGCCTTCGAAGTTGTTAATTTTTATGGCACCAGAACGATAGATCTCCTCGATAACATAAGGACCTTCCCATTTAGAGAGAAGTTTTCCTGCAAAAAATCTTAAATGAGAGTTGAATAGTAACACATAATCACCTACGTTAAACTCACGCTTTTGTATTCTTTTGTCATGCCAACGTTTGACTTTTTGTTTGAATAGCTTGGCATTCTCATAGGCTTGGGTTCTCCATTCATCAAGTGAGCTAATATCGAACAACCTCTTCTCACCGGCAAGTTTGAAGTCATAATTGAGCTCTTTAATAGCCCAATATGCTTTATGTTCAAGTTCTAGAGGTAAATGACATGCTTTTCCATAAACCATCTTATAAGGAGACATACCCATAGGATTTTTGTATGCAGTTCTATAGGCCCATAATGCATCATCAAGTTTTTTGGACCAATTCTTTCTAGATCTATTCACAGTCTTTTGCAAAATTAATTTGAGCTCTCTATTGCTCAACTCTACTTGACCACTAGACTGCGGATGATAAGGAGATGCAATTCTATGGTTAACATCATACTTAGCAAGCATCTTACAGAAAGCACCATGAATAAAATGTGAACCACCATCAGTCATAAGATATCTAGGGACTCCAAACCTCGGAAAAATAACTTCTTTAAGCATTTTAAAATAAGTGTTATGATCAGCGCTACTAGTTGGAATAGCTTCTACCCACTTAGTAACATAATCAACAGCAACTAAAATATGTGTGTAACCATTAGAGGCAGGAAAAGGTCCCATATAATCAAAGCCCCAAACATCAAATGGTTCAATAACGAGAGAATAATTCATAGGCATTCTTGACGTCTACTAATATTACCAATTCTTTGACATTCATCACAAGATAAGACAAACTTACGGGCATCTTTGAAGAGAGTAGGCCAATAAAAACCGGATTGTAGTACCTTATGTGCAGTTCTATCTCCAGCGTGGTGTCCTCCATAGGATTCAGAGTGACACTTGTGTACGATCTGTTCCTGTTCATTCTCAGGTACACAACGTCTAATAACACCAACTACTCCTCCTTTATAAAGGTGTGGGTCATCCCAAAAGTAATGTCTTAAATCATAAAAGAACTTTTTCTTTTGCTGGTATGTGAAACTAGGTGGTATAAATTTAGCAACAATGTAATTAGCATAATCAGCATACCAAGGAGCAGTACGAGAAGCATTAATGACCACTAATTGTTCATCAGGAAAGCTATCATCAATAGGCAATGGGTCATCAAGAACATTCCCTAACCTAGAAAAGTTGTCTGCAACGGGGTTCTCAGCTCCCTTTCTATCAATAATATGCAAATCAAATTCTTGGAGCAAGAGAACCCATCTAATGAGTCTAGGCTTAGCATCTTTCTTTTCCATAAGATATTTAATAGCAGCATGATTAGTGTGAATAGTAAATTTGGAATCAACAATATAAGGTCTAAACTTATCACATGCATACACAATTGCTAAGAATTCTTTTTTAGTAGTAGCATAATTTCTCTGGGCGGTATCAAGAGTATTACTAGCATACTGGATAACATTCAATTTCTTATCAACTCTTTGCCCTAAAACAACACCTATAGCATAATCACTAGCATCACACATAATTTCAAAAGGTAAATTCCAATCAGGTGGCTGAACAATAGGTGCAGTGATCAAAGCTTTCTTAAGTATTTCAAATGCTTCTACACAATCATCATCAAAGACAAAAGGAATATCTTTTTGCAATAAATTAGTCAGAGGCCTAGAGATTTTAGAAAAGTCCTTAATTAACCTCCTATAAAAACCGGCATGACCAAGGAAACTTCTTATACCTTTTATGTCCTTGGGACATGGCATCTTTTCAATAGCATCAACTTTAGCCTTATCAACTTCAATACCTCTCTCAGAAATCTTATGCCCCACGACAATGCCTTCATTAACCATAAAGTGGCACTTTTCTCAATTCAACACGAGGCTAGTGTCTTCACATCTCTGCAAAACTCGATCAAGGTTGCTCAAGCAATCATCAAAAGAGGATCCATAGACGGAGAAATCATCCATGAATACCTCACAAATCTTTTCACAAAAGTCAGAGAATATAGCCATCATGCATCTTTCAAAGGTAGAAGGTGCATTACACAAACCAAAAGGCATGCGTCTATAAGCAAAAGTACCGAAAGGGCAAGTAAAAGTAGTTTTTGATTGATCCCCCGCTGACACAGGTATTTGAGAGAAACCAGAATAACCATCTAGAAAGCAGAAATGTGTGTGTTTGGACAGTCTTTCTAGCATTTGATCAATAAAAGGTAAAGGGTAATGATCTTTCTTAGTAGCTTTATTTAATTTATGGAAATCAATTACCATCCTATAACCTATAATAATTCTTTGCGGGATCAATTCATCTTTATCATTAGGAACGGCAGTAATACCTCCCTTTTTGGGAACACAATGGACAGGGCTTACCCAATCACTATCAGCAACGGGATAAATTATACCTGCCTCAAGGAGCTTTAGTATCTCCTTTCTTACCACTTCTTTCATTTTGGGATTCAGTCGTCGTTGAGGATCTCTAACTGGTTTGGCATCTTTCTCCACATTTATTTTGTGTTGGCCCTTAAGATCATCCAGAGTATATCCAATAGCAGCTCGGTGCTTCTTCAGAGTTTTCAATAATGTTTCTTCTTCTTGTTCTGAAAGGTTAGCACTAATAATAACAGGATATATTTTCTTTTCATCAAGATAAGCATACTTAAGATTATCAGGTAATGGTTTGATTTCAAACACGGGATCACCCTTGGGTGGAGGGGGATCCCCAAGAATTTCAACGGGAAGGTTGTGTTTCAGCATAGGTTCCTGTTTAAGGAACACTTCATCTATTTCCCTTCTTTCCTTCATAAACATATCATTTTCATGGTCAAGCAAGTATTGTTCTAACGGATCAGTAGGAGGCATAGCAATAGAAGCAAGAACAATAATCTCATCCTTACTAGGTGATTCTCTATCAAGAGGTTGTCTATGAAACTTAGCAAAATTAAACTCATGTTTCATATCCCCTAAGCCAATTTCAACAACATCATTTTCACAATCAATCTTAGCACTAACAATGTTGAAGAAGGGTCTACCAAAAATAATGGGACAAAAATCATCTTGTGGGGAACCAAGAACGAGAAAATCAACGGGATATTTGACCTTCCCACACAAGACTTCAACATCTCTAACAATCCCAACTGGTTTAATAGTGTCCCTATTAGCAAGCTTAATGGTGACATCAATATCTTCTAATTCAACGGGTGTAATGTCGTGCATAATTTCTTTATATAAATCATAGTGTATTGCACTAGCACTAGCACCCATATCACATAAGCCATGATAAAAATGATCTCCTATTTTAACGGAAATAATAGGCATGCCTACAACAGGTCTATGTATCTTAGTATCGGGTGTAGCAATATTAGCAGTCTCGCCACAGAAATAAATAACATGCCCATCTAAATCATCATCCAAGAGATCTTTAACCAAGGCAATACTAGGTTCAACTTTGACTTGCTCAGGAGGTGTATAAGTCCTAGTATTACTCTTACGAACAACAGTTGAAGTTCTAGCATGATCCTTTATCCTAATAGGAAAAGGAGGTTTCTCAACATAAGTAGTAGGAACAACAGGATCACTAATTAAGTGACAGTCTTTTCTTCAACTGTAATAGGTGCAAGTACTTTTAGTTCAATGGGAGGATTATATTTAGACCACTTCTCCTTTGGGAGATCAACATGAGTAGCGAAAGATTCACAGAAAGAAGCTACTATCTCAGAGTCAAGTCCATATTTAGCTCTAAATCCATGAAAAGCATCGGTATCCATAAAAGATTTAACACAATCAAACTTAGGTATCGTACCTGACTCCTTACTATCGTCAGAACCCCAATCTTCAGAGTTTCGTTTAATTCTTTCCAATAAGTTCCATTTGAATTCAATAGTCTTCAGCATATAAGAACCATCACAGGAAGTATCGAGCATGTTGCGATCATTGAGAGAAAGCCGAGCATAAATTTTTTGAATAATCATTTCTCTGGAAAGCTCATGATTGGGGCATGAATATAACATTGACTTAAGCCTCCCCCAAGCTTGAGTGATGCTTTCTCCTTCGCGAGGCCAGAAATTATATATGTAATTACGATCACGATGAACAAGATGCATAGGATAGAACTTCTGGTGAAATTCCAACTTCAATCGTTTATAATTCCAAGATCTAGTATCATCACATAGCCTATACCATGCCAATGCATCTCCCTTCAAAGATAAAGGGAAGACCTTCCTTTTGACAACATCATCGGGAATACCTGCAAGCTTAAATAATCCGCAAACTTCATCCACAAAGATAAGGTGTAAATCGGGATGCAATGTTCCATCTCCTGCAAATGGATTAGCAAGCAGTTTCTCTATCATACCCGAAGGAATCTCAAAGTAAATATTTTCATTAGGTTTAGTAGGTTGAGGAGCAACTCTTTGCTCTTCTGGTCGGGGTGAAGATACCCCGAACAAGCCCCTCAAAGGATTAGTTTCCATAGTGACAAGTAACAGAAAATTTCAGCACACTATATAAATTTTCCTTACCAAGTTCCACTCACCAAAAGCACTACATTCCCCGGCAACGGCGCCAGAAAAGAGTCTTGATGACCCACAGGTGTAGGGGTTCTATCGTAGTCCTTTTGATAAGTAAGAGTGTCGAACCCAACGAGGAGCAGAAGGAAATGATAAGCGGTTTTCAATAAGGTTTTCTCTGCAAGCACTGAAATTGTAGGTAACAGATAGTTTTCTGATAAGATAAATTGTAACGAGTAACAAGCAATGAAAGTAAATAAAGTGCAGCAAGGTGGCCCAATCCTTTTTGTATCAGAGTATAAGCCTGGACAATTTCTTATAATGAGAAAAGAACTCCCGAGGACACATGGGAATTATCGTCGAGCTAGTTTTTATCACGCTCATATGATTCGCGTTCGGTACTTTGATAATTTGATATGTGGGTGGACCGGTGCTTGGGTACTGCCCTTACTTGGATAAGCATCCCACTTATGATTAACCCCTATTGCAAGCATCCGCAACTACAAAACAAGTATTAAGGTAAACCTAACCACAACATTAAACATATGGATCCAAATCAGCCCCTAACGAAGCAACGCATAAACTAGGGTTTAAGCTTCTGTCAGTCTAGCAACCCATCATCTACTTATTACTTCCCAATGCCTTCCTCTAGGCCCAAATAATGGTGAAGTGTCATGTAGTCGACGTTCACATAATACCACTAGAGGAAAAGACAACATACATCTCATCAAAATATCGAACAAATACCAAATTCACATGACTACTAATAGCAAGACTTCACCCATGTCCTCAGGAACAAACATAACTACTCACAAAGCATATTCATGTTCATAATCAGAGGAGTAATAATATGCATTAAGGATCTGAACATTTTATCTTCCACCAAGTAAACCAATTAGCATCAACTACAAGGAGTAATCAACACTACTAGCAACCCACAGGTACCAATTTGTGGTTTGGATACAAGATTGGATACAAGAGATGAACAAGGGTTTTGAGAGGAGATGGTGCTGGTGAAGATGTTGATGGAGATTGACCCTCTCCTGATGGGAGGATCATTGGTGATGATTTCCCCCTCCCGGAGGGAAGTTTCCCCGGCAGAACAGCTCTGCCGGAGCTCTAGATTGGCTCCGCCAAGGTTCCGCCTCGTGGCGGCGGAGTTTCGTCCTGTAAGGTTGCCCATAATTTCTTCTAGGGTAAAAGCCTTCATATAGCAGAAGATGGACACCGGAGGGCCACCAGGGGGCCTAGGAGATGAGGGGGCGCGCCCAGTAGGGGTGGGCGCGCCCCCCATCTTCCTGGCCAGGGTGTGGGCCCCCTGAGGTGTTTCTTCCGCTCAATAATTCTTATTAATTCCAAATATAAGTTTCTTGGAGTTTCAGGACTTTTGGAGCAGTGCAGAATAGGTTTCTAATGTTTGCTCCTTTTCCAACCAGAATTCCAGCTGCCGGCATTCCCCCTCTTCATGGTAAACCTTGTAAAATAAGAGAGAATAGCCATAAGTATTGATATATAAAGTGTAAAAACAGCCCATAATTCAATAAATATTGATATAAAAGCATGATGCAAAATGGACGTATCACTACACTTGGTCATGGCGCGTTTGTTTATCTGCTTCATTGCCAGGTCTTTCTGTGGATCTTTATATTGGTTATCCCGGCCCGGGAACAAGAATATCTGGTGCAGCAGGGTTAGGAGGGAGTGCTTCATATTTGACCTCTTCTTTAGTTTCTTATCATTGATGGTGGCGCACGCCCGTATGATGCAGCCTATCTGATTGCCGTAGCAGGAGCGCGCTTCCACATGCAGTTTTGGCTCAAAATTGCCATCATCCACCTCCACGACCACTAGTCTAGTAGTGAGGAGCTGATTTGGGCGTCAACATCTCCTCTTCGATTTCGGTTCTATGGCTTTGCCAGTCTCGGTGCCGGTCTCAGTGCAGGTTTGGGTCTCAATGCCAGTCTTGGCGCCGGTCTCAATGTCGGTCTCAGATCAGATAGGTGGCCCAGCAACAACAACTGTTGATCGTTGGCAAGGCTCAAATATTCATGTGCCACCAGGTAGACATTGTCGCAATCACTAGAACCCTGTCCTTCATCGTTGCTAGCCATGTTTCCTACGATTAAATCTAGTCAATTAATTCTAGACCTAATAAAATGAATAATGACATAAAAAAGGCCTATGTTTTGCAGGAACGTTGATTCCTTCCCGGTGTGGCAAATCCTTGGCACTCGATATGTCCTAGTTTGTAGCAAAAGTCATCCCAAAATTCATGGAAAATTTCGGCATGACCTTTGCTAAAAAGTGGACAAATCGAGCACCTAATATTTGCCGGAACGGAAATGAATCAACATTCTGGCAAAACATAGGCCACTCGGCTTCATTCCCTGGAAACAACAAAAGGCCACTTGGGCACAATCGAACCACTTCAATGAAAAGATATAACATGACCACTTCAATGAAAAGATATAATCAACAATAAAAGTCTAGGAAGGGATCATCTTTAAAATGAAACTTGCCTAAATTCTTTTTCTTGAAAAATAGTGGTCTTTTCAAACATCAGAAACCTTTGCAAAATGACCTCACTAAACACTTCTCTGCCTAGGATAGAACCAGAATTATGTTGATCTAGCTATTCCTCTCTCTCTCTCACACATTATTTTCTCTAACCCTTCTATGCCTAGGACATAACCCAATCAAATTGCAAAGGAACTCCATTTCTCTAACCCTTCTGACCTAATGCTCTAAAATAATTTTTTTCTCTAACCTAGCCAACCTACTTAACCTAGCTTGTTAACCTAACGAACCTAATTAACCTAGCTATTTAACCTAGTTAATTAACCTAGCTAGTTAACCTAGTTTACCTAGATAATTAACCTAATTAAACTAGTTAACCTAGCTAGTTCTCTGTCAAAGCCCTAAATAAATTTTTGCACTAACCTAGATAATTAACCTAATTAAAAGCCCTAACTAAAATTTTGCACTAACCTAGATAATTAACCTAATTAAATATTTAACCTAGCTAGCTAGTTCTCTCTCCAGTGTTTCTGCTATGCATGAGAGAGAGAGGAGGGGTGGGGGCTTATAGAGGATGGCTCTGATACATCTCCAACGTATCTATAATTTTTGATTGTTCCATGCTATTATATTACCCGTTTTGGATGTTTGTGGGCTTTACTATACACTTTTATATCATTTTTGGGACTAACCTATTAACCGAAGGCCCAGCCCAAATTGCTGTTTTTTTTGCCTATTTCAGTGTTTCACAGAAAAGGAATATCAAGTGGAGTCCAAAGGGAATGAAACCTTTGGGAGAGATATTTTTGGAACAAACGCAATCCAGGAGACTTGAAGTGGACGTCAAGAAGTAAACAAGGCGGTCATGAGGTAGGAGGGCGTGCCCCAGGGGGTGGGCGTGCGCTCCACCCTCGTGGGGCCCTCGTGGCTCCCCTGGCCGACTTCCTTCGCCTATATATACTTGCATACCCTGAAAACATCCAGGAGCACCACGAAACCCTATTTCCACTGCCGCAACCTTCTGTACCCGTGAGATCCCATCTTGGAGCCTTTTCCGGCGCTCCGCCGGAGGGGGAATCGATCACAGAGGGCTTCTACATCATCAACAAAGCCTCTCCTATGAGTTGTGAGTAGTTTACCACATACCTTCGGGTCCATAGTTATTAGCTAGATGGCTTCTTCTCTCTCTTTGAATCTCAATACAATGTTCTCCTCGATCTTCTTGGACATCTATTCGATGTAACTCTTTTTGCGGTGTGTTTGTCGAGATCTGATGAATTGTGGGTTTATGATCAAGTTTATCTATGAGAAATAATTGAATCTCCTCTGAATTCTTTTATGTATAATTAGTTATCTTTGCAAGTCTCTTCGAATTATCAGTTTGGTTTGGCATACTAGATTGATCTTTCTTGCAATGGGAGAAGTGCTTAGCTTTGGGTTCAATTTTGCGGTGTCCTTTCCCATTGACAATAGGGGCAGCAAGGCACGTATTGTATTGTTGCCATCGAGGATAAAAAGATGGGGTTTATATCATATTGCTTGAGTTTATCCCTCTACATCATGTCATCTTGCCTAATGCGTTACTCTGTTCTTATGAACTTAATACTCTAGATGCATGCTGGATAGCGGTCAATGTGTGGAGTAATAGTAGTAGATGTAGAATCATTTCGATCTACTTGTCGCGGACGTGATGCCTATATACATGATCATGCCTAGATATTCACATAACTATGCACTTTTCTATCAATTGCTCGACAGTAATTTGTTCATCCACCGTAATACTTATGCTATCTTTGAGAGATGCCACTAGTGAAACCTATGGCCCCCGGGTCTATTTTCCATCATATAAGTTTCCGATCTACTTTATTTTGCAATCTTTACTTTCCAATCTACATCATAAAAATACCAAAAATATTTATCTTATTATTATCTCTATCAGATCTCACTTTTGCAAGTGGCCGTGAAGGGATTGACAACCCCTTTATCATGTTGGTTGCGAGGTTCTTATTTGTTTGTGTAGGTACAAGGGACTTGTGTGTAGCCTCCTACTGGATTGATACCTTGGTTCTCAAAAACTGAGGGAAATACTTACGCTACTTTGCTGCATCACCCTTTCCTCTTCAAGGGAAAACCAACGTAGTGCTCAAGAGGTAGCAAGAAGGATTTCTAGCGTTGTTGTCGGGGAGGTCTTCGCACAAGTCAAGACATACGAAGTACCCATCACAAACTCTTCTCCCTCGCATTACATTATTTGCCATTTGCCTCTCGTTTTCCTCTCCCCCACTTCACCCTTGCCGTTTTTATTCGCCCTCTCTTTCCCATTCGCCCCTTTTTCACTTGCCTCTTGTGTGCTTGTGTGTTGGATTGCTTGTCACGATGGCTCGGCATAATACTAAATTATGTGACTTTTCCAATACCAACAGTAATGCTTTTCTTAGCACTCCGATTGCTCCTCTTACCGATGCCGAATCTTGTGAAATCAATGCTGCTTTGTTGAATTTTGTTATGAAAGATCAATTCTCTGGCCTTCCTAGTGAAGATGCCGCTACTCATCTAAACAACTTTGTTGATTTGTGTGATATGCAAAAGAAGAAAGACATGGATAATGATATTGTTAAATTGAATTTATTTCCGTTTTCGCTTAGAGATCGTGCGAAAACTTGGTTTTCGTCTTTGCCTAAAAATAGTATTGATTCATGGAATAAGTGCAAAGATGCTCTTATCTCTAAGTATTTTCCTCCCGCTAAGATCATCTCTCTTAGAAACGATATTATGAATTTTAAGCAACTTGATCATGAGCATGTTGCACAATCTTGGGAGAGGATGAAATTAATGATTCACAATTGCCCTACTCATGGATTAAATTTATGGATGATCATACAAAATTTTTATGCCGGGTTGAATTTTGCTCCTAGAAATCTTTTAGATTCGGCCACGGGAGGCACTTTTATGAAAATTATTTTAGGATAGGCTACTAAACTCCTAGATAATATTATGGTTAATTATTCTCAATGGCACACCGAAAGATCTACCAGTAAAAAAGTTCATGCGATAGAAGAGATTAATGTTTTGAGTGGAAATATGGATGAACTTATGAAATTGTTTGCTAATAATAGTGCTCCTATTGATTCTAATGATATGCATTTGTCTACTTTGATTGAGAATAATAATGAATCTATGGATGTGAATTTTGTTGGTAGGAACAATTTTGGTAACAACGCATATAGAGGAAACTTTAATCCTAGGCTGTTTCCTATTAATTCCTCTAATAATTATGGTAATTCCTACAAAAACTCTTATGGAAATTTTAGTAAGATGCCCTCTGATTTTGAGATTAGTGTTAAAGAATTTATGATCTCTCAAAATAATTTCAATGCTTTGCTTTACGAAAAATTGCCTAAGATTGATGAGTTGGCTAGGAAAGTGGATAGAACTTCTCTTGATGTTGATTCTTTGAAACTTAGATCTATTCCACCTAAGCATGATATCAATGAGTCTCTCAAAGCCATGATAATTTCCATTGATGAGTGCAAAGAAAGAACCGCTAGGATGCGTGCTAAGAAAGATTGCTTTGTAAGAGCATGTTCTTCTAGCTTTCATGATAATAATGATGAAGATCTAAAAGTGATTGATGTGTTCCCTATTAAATCTTTGTTTTGCAACATGAATCTTGATAATGATGGGACTAGAGATTAGTCAACTTTAGTTAAAAGGCATCCCAATGATTTGGAGTTTTTAGATCTTGATGCAAAATTTGGTAAAAGTGGGATTGGACAGGTCAAAACTTTACATAGCAATGAACCCACTATTTTGGATCTCAAGGAATTTAATTATGATAATTGTTCTTTAATAGATTGTATTTCCTTGTTGCAACCCGTGTTAAATTCTCCTCGTGCTTATAGTCAAAATAAAGCTTTTACTAAACATATTGTTGATGCTTTAATGCAATCTTATGAAGAAAAACTTGAATTAGAAGTTTCTATCCCTAGAAAACTTAATGATGACTGGGAACCTACTATTAAAATTAAAATTAAAGATCATGAATGATATGCTTTGTGTGATTTGGGTGCTAGTGTTTCCACGATTCCAAAAACTTTGTGTGATGTGATAGGTTTCCGTGAATTTGATGATTGCTCTTTAAACTTGCACCTTGCGGATTCCACCATTAAGAAACCTATGGGAAGGATTAATGATGTTCTTATTGTTGCAAATAGAAATTACGTGCCCATAGATTTTGTCATTCTTGATATAGATTGCAATCTTTCATGTCCTTTTATTCTTGGTAGACCTTTCCTTAGAACGATTGGTGCAATTATTGATATTAAAGAAGGAAATATTAGATTCCAATTTCCATTAAGTAAAGGCATGGAACACTTTCCTAGAAATAAAATCAAATTACCTTATGAATCTATTATGAGGGCCACTTATGAATTGAACTAGTGGTTGGGGCGCGCCCTTGGCGCGCCTCCTCTGTGTGGTTGGACGCACTAATCTAGCTGATGCACTTGTGAATGTGTTTATACAGTCCAAATGAGTGCCAGATGTTAAATAAAAAGAATACATGAAATAGAATAGTAGCAGCAGAGTCTTCAGTCATAAAGCAGAGTAAGCTAATAATAGCTCTATACTAACACAAAGGTGACAGTCTTACAATCATACAATGTTAATGACTGATCATAAAGGCACGGACATGGCTTGAAATCAAAGTTCAACATGGGTGATCACCAAAAGAGGCAGTGTTTGTCAGACCATCAGAACACATGCACATCAAGTCTTAGAGAGAAAGTAAACATGATACATGGATCATGTATTTGCTATATAGTAAGATAAGGGACATGATTGATTTGTAAGATGACTACTTCTACTTGTCAAACGGTACGAACAAAACATGAACATTTAACAAACTTGTCCTCTATACTCATGTCATCGGTTTGAATTGAGAAGTTCCTCAGTGTAACCTACACTACAAAAAAAGACACATCCGTGACATTTTTGGCCGAACGAAAAAAATTCTCTCATACATATGACACTTGTATGACGACAATTGTGACAAAACCCGGTATCATCATAGATGTGGTGGGCTCCTACTTCTATGACAAAAAATCATGACAGAAAATGGGCTTTTCGTCCTGGGCGGGCCAGAGACGCAGCTGCATGACATTCTTTGGGCCGTCCATGACGGAAAAAACCATGGTAGAAGCGAGGGCGAGGAAAATTTCGGGGAGTTCCCGGTTATGGTGGGAGGTCGGGGGCCGAGCGATCCGCGTTTCTCTCGTACACGTACGCGCGTGTGTGCGAGGCGTTGGCTCTAACTGAACCCGAGCAAGGCGTTGGGCTCTAACTGAACTCGAGCGATGGCAGTGCAGGCTACGCGTTACTGAACCCGAACGATCGATCGATGGCTGTTAACAGAACCTGATCGAGCGATTTCTTTACTACTGCCGCTAACTGAAGCCTATCGATTGGATGAACAGTGAGCGTTGCGGGGGGTTTGGATGAACAGTGAGCGGTGGCGTTGCCTCTAGATGAACAGGACCCCGTGGTGTGGAGGGCTGGATGAACAGTAGACGGTGGAGGGGTGCCCGTGGAGGGGTGGTTGAACAGGACCCCGTGGTGTGGAGGGCTGGATGAATAGTAGACGGTGGAGGGGTGCCCGTGGAGGGGTGGTTGAACAGTAGCCGGTAGAGTAGCGCGCGGTGGAGGCTGGATGAACAGGAGCCCGTGGAGGCTGGAGGAGGTCGACGGTAGCCCATGGAGGATGGAGGAGGTCGACGGTGGAGATGAACAGTATCCCGTGGAGTCCCGTTTTGCGGTACGCCACACCCCTCCCGATGAACAGGACCCCCGTTTCGACCGTAGCACTCCAACACAAGTCCGTTTCATCCGTTTTGCGGTACGCCACACCCCTCCCGATCAACAGGACCCCCATTTCGACTGTAGGAGGTCCGTTTCCTCCGTTTTGTGGTACGCCACACCCCTCCCGATCAACAGGACCCCCGTTTCGACCATAGGAGGTCCGTTTCCTCCGTTTTGCGGTACGCCAGACCCCTCCCGATCAACAGGACCCCATTCCGAACGTGGCCGGTCGAGCACAAGGTCGGTTCCTCCGTTGTGCGGTACACCAGGCCTCGTTTCCATCGCCTGTTCCATCCAAGCCCTCCCGATGAACACGACCACGCATTCCATTCCGACCCAGCCGGTTGGCTCCCCATGAACACGAGGACGACATTGTTTCTCTGTTCCGACCCAGCCATGTACATGAGCCATGGCCGTACATATGCGCGAGTAGGCGTTCAAGACCCTACCCATATGTATGCACGTGGCCGTATTTTCTTTCTTGCACCCTGGCCACTGTACGTACGTGTACATGCTACATGCGCGCCTCTACTACGACACGTACGCGCCTCTACTACGACACGTGCGTGCCTCTACATCGACCAGTATATATGTACATACACGTTCGCGACCAGAATGACAACGCTACATACGCTTCGACCAGGTGGGTCCCGACTGTCGGGCACTTCCTTGCCTGCGAAGATGTAGCTAGTGGGTCCCAGCAGTCAGGTGGCGAATCGTTTTGTTTTTTTTTCACTTCCTTGCGTGCGAAGGTGTAGCTGGTGGGTCCCAGCAGTCAGGGGGAAACATTTTTTTTTCACAAAATACAGTGGCCCGTCCGGTGGGTCCCTGCTGTCAGGTGGAGGAATAATTATTTTGTGCGTAACAAGGAGGCACTTCCTTGCGTCCCTCGCGGACCCAGCTGTCAGCCTCTCCATGCACAGTACTCTTCCGATGGAAGTCGATCGTTGACCACGTTGACCACGCCGCTCCGAGAGCACCACGGCGGTAGACGATGGCGAGGCCTTGGAAGGGGACGATGCGGAGCCGGGGAAGACGCAGCAGTGGATGCCCACGCGAAGAGGAGTACCAGGGTTCACTGGTTCGGCTGTGGTGTGAGGCTGCCGTTGCCACAGAATAATAGGGGGTGTGGGTGAGTAGAGGGATGGACTGGCCAGCGGTGGGATTAGTTGGGGGCGGTGAGGCCTCCGCGGCATCATAGCCGGCCACGGGAGGCAGGAGCATGCGGCATGACCGGTGCTGCTTTGGGCGGCTGGAGCACAAAGACTAGAGGTTGAAGAAGCACTTCGGCCGTTGGATGGACATCGTACGATCACTGGAGCTAGAATCGTTCATATTGACTAAGTTGACAAAGCCCTCCGTCCCTTTAAACTTAGTAGGCCCACAAGTCAGCCTCCCACCAAGGCGAGTCCCAGCTAGCAGGGGGAGTATTCATTTTTTTGTGCGTAATAAGGAGGCATTTCCGGTGGGTCCGAGCTGACAGCGGGGGGAACGTTTTTTTCGCGAAAAACATAGACCCTTCCGGTGGGTCCCAGCTATCAGGTGGAGGAATCATTATTTTGCGCATAACAAGGAGGCATTTTCCTGTGTGGGCCCCTACTGTCAGCCTCTTCCGATGGCTATTGTTTGTTGACATGTTGACCTCGCCGTGGTGAGAGCACAAATGCGGTGGACGAGGGAGAGGACCAGGAAGAGAATCACCCAGAGCCGGCGAAGCCACCGCAGCGGATGCCCATGCTGAGGGGAGAATGAGCGCTGACTGGTCGGCTGCGGGGTGAGGCTGACGTCGCCGGAAAATAACAGGATGTGTGGGTGGTTAGAGGGATGGCCTGGCGGCAGCACAGCCAGCCACGGGAGGAGGGAGCAGGCAGTCCCGCCGGCGCTGGTTTGGGCGGCTGGAGCAGGAAGATCAGAGATTGAAGAAGCATGGCGGCTGTTGGATGGACATCCAACAGTCACTGTTGTATGTTGACTAAGTTGACAAAGCCTTGCGTACGCGTCAAAAAATAATTTAGGACAGCGTCATCGTCAACCTAGTAGGCCCAGAAGTCAGCCTCCAAATCTGTGGAAAACAGCATACAGCCCATTAGCCATTATTTTCAATAATTTACAGCCCATTTGCTAATTCTTAAGGATATTTGAAGCCCATATTCTTTTTATTAGCATTACAGACCATATATTCTGGGCACTGCTAAAAAATTCAACGAAATTTTGCATATTTCGGTGGGGTCCGAACTCTTTTAATCACGAAATTTCGAGTCACGTTAAAAATAATTTTCAAAAAATTATATCAAAATAAAATTCAAAAAACAATTCTCCGCAAAAAAATGAATGAAATTTAGAATCTTAACTAGCAAGATGCCCGTTCGTTGCACGGAACATGAAGATGCATTTGTATGAGTAGTTTATCTTGTGGGAGAAAAGATGATATTTTAATGTAATTGCCAGTTGGCTTTGGTTTTTATAAGAGTAGAGAGTAGAGAAATCCTGAAAAAATGATATTTTAATGCAATTGCCGGTTGGCTTTGGTTTAAAAATTTACAGCCCATTTCTTACAACTTATAGCCCGTTTTCTGGGGAAGCCCATTTCTTACTACTTACATCCCTCCTCGTCTTGAAAGATTTGCAGCCCAGCAGGGCTGAGAAAAGCAAGTAGGCCTCGGTTTTGGTATTCTCCAAAAAAAGAACTGGGCTAGCCAATTTCAGAAAGAAAAAATATATCAACTGGGCTCGTCATGTGCTTAATAAAAGCGTAAGCGTGGGCTAGACGGGCCACAGCCCCCGCACAGCGCGCAGTTGAGCTCCGTCTCTGAAACTGAAAAACAACTGGGCGAGCTGCTGGGTCCCTGGTGTTATCCGCTCGTTGTGTAATTTTCTCGTTTATTGACTACATTGACAATGGCGTGGAACCTAGTTGTCAAACAATTAGGAGGAAGTATTTTTTTGGCTTGTAATAACGAGGCACCTGCTTGCGAAATGCAATGACCCTGGTGGGTCCCTACTGTCAGCCTCTCCACGTACAGTCATCTCCTGATTCCTCTTGGTTGTTGACCATGTTGACAACGCCAGACGGCGGCGGGCACAGCGAGCTAACCAAGGCGGAGAACGACGGCAAGGCCTCGGACGGGAACGAACAACAGCCATGGAAGATGCGGCAGTGTAGTGGCAGGTGGAGGGGAGTACGAGGGCAACAACATGCAAGTCAAGCATACAAATGGTACAAAAAGCCCAAGGATTAATTGTTCATCAAATTTTTAGACAAAACCCAGATTGAACATGACAGTAACATCTAACCCAACCACTCTTTTTTGCAGTCACAAACAAATGGATCGGTCTGATCCATAAAATCAACATCCTGTGCAAAAAAATTATTTCAGGATGTCTACAACTTATTGTAAATAGAAGCCGAGCACGTTTAGAAGCCCATTTGTCCACCTGAAACTTCTTTTTTTGCTGTTCAACATGTTCGTCCGTGAGAAATCTCTTGCTGTAAAAATTAAGCCTCATGGACAATAGTAACCTCGCATTCAACAGGAAGAATGTGACAAAGCTTCTGTTTGCCTGGTTGGATGCATATCGTCCCATCGTTATTGTCCTCAAACGAATGTCATGAGAACTGAGAAAATCCTTGTGCTTATTACGCCAACGATTGGTTATATGTTTTTCTCCATGTGGTTCTGCCTAAGTAGACATGAAGATTGAAAACAGTTAAGGTCTGAAAAAAGAGTATGTCGAAAGAACGACAGCTGAACAGTTAATTCTAGTACAATATATACGGGCTTTCAATGTGCATGAAATCATCACCTCTATGTATAAATTCTCCAGAGATCGAAAGCATCGCAGCAAGCCAATAATTATGTCCAGATCAAAACTATACATTCTGATATATATGATCTTGACAGAATCCAGCAGCATTGATAGGCTATCAATGGACGAACTCTTCATTGAGCATATAACATAATATTAGTACCCAAAGTGTACTCCAAGATGATATAAAACTTATGCGCACAAATGAAAAATGCAGCATATGATTACAAATGTGTAGATGATAATATACGGTACCTGAAAAAGTGAGGAGCCAAACACCAACTCCTTGTGATTATTAAACGGGTCACGAATTACACCCAAGGTCTCCAGTTCGGGCACACAGACGACAGTTATTTCTGAAGGTGTATAACAATTATGAAGGAGCAACCTTTCAAGTGAAGGGGCATCTTCGATGATGAGCTGTTGTCCTTTAAAACAAATTCCAATGCTTTTAAGGTGAGGCAACTTTATTTGGAGATAACTGATACCGATTTCTATTCCCAAAACAATCAGCAAGCGCTCCAGGGCAGGGTAACTGGAGTGGATGATGTTGTGCAGTGAGGCCTCCAACAGATAAACCACCACAAGCGAAAGTTTTTTTAGTAGTGGGAGTCGAAGCATTTGTACCAAATTGTCTGGTAGATGGCACCGGGCGAAGGTGGCGGTGTGGAGAGAGGAGGAAAACCGCAACATGGACAATGGTGGTGTGGGCACGAATTCTTGGTATATTCGTGGTACGAAACTTTGGTGGTAATGGTAGAACTCAAACAGCTGGAGTTTTCCGAATTCAAGGGATGTCAGCCAAGCGTCCACCTTGCTGGGTATGGACAGAAGGTAGCTTGTCGGGATGTAGAGGCATTGAACGGGGCCCTGCTGGTGAGAAGAGACGATGGCTCTGAGGAGATCACATTCAGGAAGGACAAATATCTGACGATAGTCGAGGTTGAGGGGCGCGGTGCGCCATAGAGGGCACCACCAAGTTGAGAGTGTGTGCGGCAGCAATCCTTGGTGGGGAGAAGCGAGATGACCTCCTCAAGGATGACGCTCGGGAGATCACTGATGCGATCCACCGGAGATTCTACCGGTTCCTCAGATCCGGGTGGGGGGGGGGGGTTCGCCGCTTCTCCCCGTGCTACCGGGTGCGGGATCTACAACCGGCGTCGCCGCGGGTGGGAGCCTCATCTTCTTGGTGCTAGGGCCAGCCGACTCCATTTTCCTTGTGGGCGTCGCACCGAGCTCACTTGGTTGAGCAGAGTAGCCAGAGATGAGCCTAGTGGTAGTGCGAATGGGGAAGAAGGAGGGCTGGGGATTTCTGTAGGAGTGGAAGAAGAGGAGCAGGCATTTTCTGTACGAGTGAGGAAGAAGGTGAGCGGGGTTTTCTGGACGAGTGAGGAAGATTGGGGAGCGGGGGGAATTGGGTGGGGAGACGGAAGTGGGAGATCAAGCTGTTCGTGTTTATAAGGCCCGCTGCACTAACTACTCGCTTTTTCGCAAGAACCGCTCTCTTCTTTTTCATTGCTGCACTGGAGCTGGCGCATGGGCTTGGCTGACTGGCCATGCATGCAGGATGCATGTGCCCGCCAGCCACTGCATGTGCCTGGTTTGTTACTAGGCCTATTTAATAGGGTGGTTATGGAGTAAATTAAGGAGATTTATTTTCTTCGTGTGCATCCACCAAATTAGAGGATGCGGTACTGGATGCAGACACTCACATTAAACTAACATTCAGAAGAACAGAAGTTTAGCATGTCTATGCATCTCAATGATTCACTATACTATAACCAATATACAAAGTTGTGAGAAGGTGTGGAAATAAAGAAAATCGGTCGATGCTTCTCTGAGCAAAGGGCCTCCCTGCGCACGCATTAATTTCCTGGGCATGCTTGTTTCTTCTCAATGTTGCGAGCACTTTGAGCATGTTGGCAACTCCACAGCTAGCTAGCTGCCTCATCTTGCAATTGATGCTGACACATTTGCAGCAAACACATGAGGCAATAGAGATGACTCAACATGGGTCCATATTGTGCAGTTCCCCTGATATCATATTCATTGTCCTGAATCTGAAAAGATAGGAAAACAGTAGCTATACTTAAACGGTGTTGCAAAACAGTAGCACATATCAATAGCTCGGCATGACAAAACACGATCATCTGGACGAAGGGGATACTGACCTGCCTGAGGAAGATTACATATAATTTCATAAGTCCTTGGTTGATTTCCACCTTCGGCTGCACTGCTTGTTTGCTCCTCCACACATGACAGGATCGTTCCGCACTGCATTCAGCAAGTCAACGTACGAATAAGCTAATTTCATCTTGCGGTGGTCATTGTACCTAGTTACGAATGTAGGAATACCTGGAGCACCATGAGGTTAGCTGACAGCAGGTAGATGCAGCCATATAAATTTTGTGCGGTGCTACCAAAATTGAGGTTTGTATCCCTTCCCGTTATGAGAATTCTTCTTGAAGTTGGTAGAATGTGAGGCTTGTTCTTTGCATCAAACTTGCCTTTCCCCTGAGATTTGTTCTTGTTGTTTTGGGGCTGGTTGGGCTGGAAGTTCTTCTCGTGTACCATGTGGGCACTAGAAGCTCCCTCAGCGACCCGAGCACGTGTGTCTTTTGCTCTCGCCTTCTCCTCAAAATCAAGAGTGCTAATGAGATCCAAAACAGAAAACTCATGTCTCTTGTTTTTCAGAGAAGTAGCAAAATCGTTCCACGAAGGTGGAAGCTTGGCAATGATGGTCCCAGCAACAAATTTGTCCGGCAACACACACTTAAAGTACTCAAGTTCCTTAGAGAGTGACTGTATCTCATGAGTCTGCTGAACAATAGAGCGCTCATCAGTCATCTTGTAGTCACAGAATTGCTCCATGACGTACAACTCGTTGCCAGCGCCCGAGGGCCCAAACGTGGCCTCGAGCGCAGCCCACATGTCTTTGCCGCTGTCAAACGACATATATGAATCCACAATGGAATCGTCAAGAACACTCAGCAGGGCGGCTTTGAAGAGGGTATCCATGTTCTGAAAAGCTTCCTGCTGTGTAGGATTAAGATCGCCCTCAGGCTTACCCTTAGTGGCGTCATAGCAGTACATGATCTGAAACCAATATACTGCTCTTGTGCGCCACCTTTTATATTGCACCCCCTTAAAAGTAGGCGGCTTCAAAAGCGCAGCAAAACCACTCGGAGTAAATTGCCTGTAATCAGGTTTTTGGATTTGATTGTTGAATATATGAGCAATTTAGTATGAGATTTAATCCGAATCAGCAGTAAATAGATCATGACGACAATTGCAAACATCAAAGTAATGATGCGGACTAAACCAGGAGGACAGAATCACATACTGTACAGCGGGAGCAGAACCGATGTGGTTGATGTTGTCACTCATGTCGTTGATGAAGAGGTTACCGAGGTCAGGGAAGAAGGCTGTCGTTGAGGAAGTCGTCGCTGGCAGCAGTCAGAGGAGTGTGCTCCCCAAAAACCTGATCGCCCCTCTCCCGTACAGGATCATGAAAGGCGGGGCTCGGAGGACTGTTGTCCCTTCTCGCGGTGCACGCTGGAAGGAGGGCTGGAGAGGAATTGCGTGGCGGCGCTAAGATCTGGAACGGTGCGAAACCATATGATACAGCGGCGGCTAGGGTAGAGCATGTCAGGTCGGTCGTGCGAGTATAATAGTAGGCCTTTGGCCCCCAAACCCCACGTCCAAGTCAATAATAGCTCAAAAAAGTTAATAATAGCCCCACCAAGGTTTGTCTAAAAAAACGGAGTAATTAAGGCGTCCGTTAGTCCCTTTAGTATAAATACAATATCATTAATAATTGCCCCACCTTTTGTTTCACAAAGTATGTTGGAGTACAACCGGCTACACGTTTACAATCCGCTTCTCTTCTCTCTCCTCTTCTCTCTCCTTCAACTAAGCACAAATACTATATTTAAATCCTTATAGCCTGCTTATGTCATCTAATTGTAGTACTTGCTCTAAAGTTACTATCCACTATGTAGTCTGAAATGCCAGGCGTGTAGCGGGCGGTGCCCTCGATCGGCGTGCCGCTTCAATGGCAGAAGCAGTGAGAGGTCGCGTCACCCTGACTTGCCATCAATGTGGAGCGGCGGGCTCAGCTGGCACCGAGCGGGAAGCGCGCGCGGGAGGGGGGAGGGGTTTTTGTTGGGCCAAGAAGGTGAGAAGCCAACTTGGGATCGGTCTGGACGGGGAAATATCATGTGCTCCCATACTCTGCATATGACACTAGTCTATGTTACTACTCCCTCCTTTTCGGTTTATAGATATGTTTAGAGTAACATAGTAATATGTTACAGTACAAGTTACTCCCCACTATGACCAGCCTTGGCCTCTCCCAGTGCTCCACCATGTATAGCTGCTAAGCCTGCCACGTAGGCATAAAATATGACGTGGCACCAATAAACTAAGCACCTATGCACTGAAGACTTGAGTTACTAAGCCATTTAATGCACTTAGCACCTCATGTAAAGAGCATTAATAGTATAGCCAGTTGCTGGCTATAAGCCAGTGCCATGTCATCTACAGCCCATCTTATAGTCAACATGTACAATAGTAGATCAAAAGAGTGTACTACTACTTTTTTATTCTGTGGCCCACCTTTCATTCTCACAAAGGAGCACGTGCTAGAGCTAGCTCTTCAAGAAGAGCCCGCTTACCTTCTCTCTCCTCTTCTCTTTCCTCCAACTAAGCAAAAATATACTAGTTTATTCCTTATAGTCCACTGACTCAGCTCTATTGTACTTGCTCGAAGCACATCTAAGCACTTACTAGCACCCCCTTGACCATGGACCTTGACGGTGTACATCACCTTGTGTCTCATAATTTTCCTCGTCATCATCTGAGTCCTAGAAGATCTCACCCACATCATCATTAGCATGCAGCCGCCTTGATAGACAACATGCGCAGAAGGAGTAGAGGCGACTGGGGATGCACCACCACCATGTCGTGGGCACTCCGTATGTGCTCGTGTGCGTGCAGCGTGCGTGTTTTTCCATCGGTGCTAGCTCTAAGGCCAAGGTTGCGGTCGTCTTCGTCTCTGACTAGTAGTTGAGCAACAATGGCAAAGAGGTGCTGGAAGAGATGCGTATGCGCTGTTGCGTGCGAGCTTCGCCGTAGCACAATGAACCGGACGTCGCCGCGGATGGCGCACGCCTCCATGCAACCGAGTGTGTGCGCATGCATGTGTTATTCACGTCCATTCTGCGGCCGAGCGTGTGTGCATGCATGTCTTGTGTACATGCGTTGTGTGCTCCATGTTGTGCGCGTATGTGCATGAGTTGGATCGGATGGAGTTAGTGCGTTGGCTTGTGTACATGCTTGGCTGCATGCGTCCTGTACATGCGTGGCTTGTTGTGTGGTTATAATTCAATATAAACTACTCCCTCCATTCCTTAATATAAGTCTTTCTAGCCATTTCAAATAGACTACTACATACGGATGTATGTAGACATATTTTAGAGTGTAGATTCACTCATTTTGTTTCATATGTAGTCCCTTATTGAAATATCTAAAAGACTTATATTTGGAAACGGAGGGAGTATAAAACATCTTCAACTTAGCATCCTGATGTACCGTTTCTAGTGGTTAGCAAAAAGTTCATGTTCTTTTATTTGTTTATAGGTGGGCAGGTGGCTAAAAAACGGGGGAAAATGTGCAAGGTTCCTTGCAGACGCTCCACCGCGAGGTTCCTTGCTCCTCCTTGGTTGTTGGGAATCTATGCTCTTCAACTCTTTTCTTTTACATGAGCTTTGTTCATCCTTTTCCCAACACGCGAGACATCTAGCATCAAGGTGCACGTGTCATGCAAGAAAATGGAGATAATCAGATAAGCAGTGCGTAAGTGAGTCGTGCGGGGGGGGGGGGGGAAGCGGGGGGAAACCCTTTTTCGTAAGTGAGTCGTGCACTTCGATGGCACCTACGCAATATTTTTTTCTCCTTGATGTCACGTGAATAGTGCACGTACTCAACGACGCAGCACGGGATGGTAGCAATGACATGGTCAGCCCTTTTTTGGAGAGAGTACGTACTACTAGTAAATAACTTTGATGTGTCCCATCAACTCGCAGAACGACGAGAAGCTTGAGTACGCCATCTCCCTCGCCAACGCATGCGTGGTGGCTCGCAGCACGAGGAGAAACTTTTGCTTACAAGCAGTGGATGTGCAGCAGTTCATTTGGTGTCAGATTGCCAGAAGCACTACTGTAGAACCATTGACTTCCAGAAGAGGCGAAGAGCCAAGCGCAAGGTGAAAACGCGGCCAGCCAGCCAGCGGACGGGTGGAGCCCCTCGTCTGTTTGCTCACATGCGGCCCCACATGTCAGCGAAAACGCAAGAGGACCCACTGAACCTGCACATCTTTCACCTCGACATGCTGGTGATGAAAAACAAATCCAATAAAGATCTTCGGTGGCCGCTTTTGGAGTTACTCAAGAGTAGTAATATTCTATTTACAGTTTAACCCAAGATGCACATCTCGTGGCTTCAACTACCACTCTATTTTCTTTCATGACATGACCTAGATGCTGGATGTCCCACGTGTCGGCAAAAGGAGGAAGAATCCGACCAAATCTTCGGTTGTGCTCTCGGATTAGACTATTTGTGCTAACTTAAGAAATTTATTGTGTACTCCATCTGTTCCAAAATACTTGACTTCCATTTGTCCAAAAATGGATGTACCTATATACTAAAACATGTCTAGATACGTATATATATTTTGACAAATAGAAGGCATGTATTGTGCAACGGAGGGAGTAGAATGGATGCAAGTTTTTGTATTGGGAAGAAGAGTACATCCATATATTAATAGAGCGTTGGAGTTGTCCTTACAAGTGGGACCGCAGTTGAGGAAACCGATTATCGGCAAACCCCCACCTCGCCCGCCGCACGATGGCTGAGTTAGAAAAACGATGAGGTTGAAGAGATTGCTCTAGCATGGACTCCAAGAAATATGGTGTTAGATGGAAGTCGTGCTGGTGGCGTGTGTTGTACTCCTGGACGTGAATGCTTTTTCTGGCCCATTCCACCCTACTACTCCTACTACATACTATATAGTACTAGTATCGAGGATTCGAGGTGCTGTTTACGTACAATATGGCTACAGTAAAAACACCCGCACGACGCGTGAAGCATGTGAAGCTAGTACAAATAGTGTACTACTATTGTTGATCGCACCACTCACTCACAGAAGCAACTCGAAAGCCATTCATAAATTTAGTAAGTTTATCACAGGCATATCATTTTATTACATACAACAGGTCATCAACCGACATTGACAACAAGGATACATTATAAATACTAAAGTTTTCACCACACAACAAATAACAAGCAATGAAATGAAATTCAACTCAACCATTCCTCGGCGTTGGAAACGCTTGCTTTGAACCATAAGTGATTCTCTGGGACGGGCCATCTATTGTCGATCTTGAGACCAATGCAGGACTGATCATCCAGGCTGAAGCGGCCTACTATATCAGTATCAGGGTACGGAACCACCCTAATGTCCGAGGTATAGACACAGTTGCTTCTCATAAATGGTACTAGTAATGTTGTGTCAACAGCAGTTGGATCGCCTTTCACCATCATTGGATAGTTTTGTCCAAGGAAGAGTGAGTTTTCTCCAAGACTATCAATTCTATACCAGGGAGAAGGTGTTGGCACTAGCACACTATTATCCATCCCGAATACCATGCAACGGGTGTTGGAATAGGTCCAGAGAGTGCGACCATGGGAGACAACACGTGTTCCCTTAGTAGTAACATCATCAATGGGCTGTATACACACAAGAAGAGGTGATCCATCGGAATTAGTTGCCAGGCGCCACTGAGTATATACGTTCTGCTCATCCTCATGCTCGTGATCATCACCATCTCCATCTCCCCCTTGGTTATAAAAATTTTCAAGTATAGGTGGTGGAACGTTCATAGGACCTTGGAAACACAAGAAGAAGGTTAATTAGTAAAGGGAAACTTGCTAACCTGCATGCATGTGGATGAAACAATTATAATTATGGTGGAAGGCAAACATACCGAAACTACGAGGATCCCATGCAAAAACAGTGCCATGAGCGGTGGAAGCAAACACAAGACCCTCGTATTGAATTGCATCAGAGTACACATCCGTGTATAGGAACTGATTTTTGAGCAATATCCATTGAGTTGAACAACAAAGGACGGCAACAAGCTTGTCGAACATAGCAACAACTTCATAGTTGTTGTAATTCCAAGAGCGGTTGGGAACTCGACAAATTGCTATCTTCCATAGAAGACAATCACCATGATCGTATTTGAACGTGCGTACAATACCGGTGTGCTCAACCTCTGGGCAGTCTGCTGAGATTTTTGGAAGTGGAACCCGGTCACGAGTGTACACATTCACAAGTTCCCACTCGCAGTTGGACCCAACGTAAACAACCCAATCTCCATTTGCGCCTGCCCAAGCCTTGCCCTCAAGAGATGGCATCTTAACATCATACGTATCATTATCAAGCGGCATCAACTTGCACAGGGCGAGGCCTCCGTCATGCCGGCGCCAGTCATCAGGGTCACGACAAAGAAGATAGGGGAGATCAAACCGCTCCTTGACTCTTGGGTTCCTTGTAATGATGTTATTAGTTGACTCGAGAATGGGCTTGAACGAACCTACCATGCTAGCCGAGGTGATGATGTCGCACCGATCAATGAGTTCCTCCACCACGTCATCTTTTAGATCGGGGCAAGAATAACGGGGTCGTTTCCGGCCTGTTCCCTCCATGGAGAAGACGATCGAACAATGGCAGAAGAGAGGGTGAAGGGCTGAAGGAAAATGGAGGAGAGAGAGGAAGAGCGTGCGATAGCAGTTCCAAATCAAGAGGAAAAGGCGAAGAGTCGGTGGACGGTTGCCAGTTTTCCACGGTTCACGGAGAGGCGCCCCGGCCTACACGTCCGTTCAGAAATACTCCTACTACTCGCCACTGTCTCACTGATATGTTGGAATGGTACCACATGTCAACAAAACATGGTGTGTAATTTCTCATGCAAAATCTGTTCTGGCCGCGTTGGCCCGATGTGCCGCATTAGTGTTTTTTTTTGAAAGTTTGCCGCATTAGTTATCGACCTTTATTTTTTTTAACATGCAATCTGAATGGATAGCTCCTGTGGTCATCACACGTGAGCGGATATAGTGATGGTTGATTCACCCAAGAAACTTATTACCGTGGGAATATGGGAGTACTAGCGGATGCAAGGAACAGAGAAATGATGGTTGCTTCATCCGAGCAACTTACTGTGACGAAGGTGGGGCTTTGTGATTTGACTGCTCACGAGTCATTACTACTACGGCACAACGACCGGGGTGAATCTTTCCCTGAAGTTGTGTTGTGCACTCAATATTGTTGCATGGCAGGTGGAGCCGGATGAAGGATGTCCAACATGTCGGTGAAACGAAGTTGAATTGTTTCTGGTATTGCTATCAATCCTTCAGGATTTGTTTATATGTACGCATAATTTTGATGAATTTGTACTATGATGCTATGAAGGTTTCAACTTTAGTTCCCGTGGGAAAAAAAGGTTTCAACTTAGGATTCATGTGTCTTTCCTCGAGATTATCTCGTTACAACATTCCACCAAATACAAATGAAACTACCATGGCTAATGCATCTCAATAGTTCGCAGATCAGCGCCAATATTCACATCACAACTGAAGACAAAGTTGTGAGAAGGTGTACAAATAAAGAAAAAAATATAATTGATCGATGCTGTTTGTAGGCATGGCTCCATTTCCTTGGCACAATGTTCATTGCTTGGCATCTAGTTTCACCCAGCTCTGTAGCCAAAAAAGAGGTGTATGAAGGACACCGCAATCTGATCATTTTGTGTAGCTCCACTAAAATCGAGCGGACCATCCCTGTTTGCAAAGATATCCAGTCAGTGTGATTACAATAATAGTGGAACTAGATGATGAAACATAACACACATAAATAGAAGCCAATCACCTCTACGATCTCTCTTTAGGACAAACTTCTTGGTAGAGAAGATTAGGCACGGAGTTGGATGAGGAGGATAGCAAAACCAATCTCCCTTTCCGAAGTCCCTCAGAAATGTAAAAACATTGCCTGTGTGACATTTTGGCGAAACTGCACAAAACACTCTTCAGAAAAGTGATTTGTGAAGTTCACCAAAAGGTCGCAATAGCAACAAGGTGAAAATGGATAGCCCTGTTTGCAGAAGGAGGTCGAAAGGAAACAATTACTGCCCAATAACACGAGTTGAAGACACATACACCGACAAAAAAGAAGCATGTTCCATGTAAAAAGGGAAAGATAGCACATGGTGGTTTATCAAAAATGGTTTGAGGACGAGATTGCAAGATGGAAAGTACGCTGGCCGAGATACGATTTTAGCAAACAACTAAAGAAGATCCACATGCAGCAACATGGGAAGATGGGCAGTGGAGCAAGGTCAGAGGAAGTTGTACCTGATGGTCGTCGAGATGTTACTAGGAGGGCGCCGGCGGCCAGGATCTGCCCATACTGCGGCAGCGAGCAAGTGGCGAAGGCCCTACCGCGTCGGAGCTTGGTCAGAGAGAATGGCGGGTACCGTAGATCGGGACGAGCTGCCTCAACGCCGTCGAATGGAGAGACAATGCACATCCTCCCTTTCCGCCGGCGGACGGGATGCGGCCGGATCACTAACCAACATTGAGAGAGAGAGGCCACGGCAGCCTTGTGTGAGATGGTGTGACGAGAGACAAACCCATTTTCCATTTTCCCCACTGTCATGGATTTGTCACGGCAGATGTCCTCATGAAAGGACTTAGTCGTGGAGCCATCGCTACAGGTTAACTTGAAGGGGTGAAAGCGGACACAAAGACACAAGGGTTTATACTAGTTCGGCCCCTTCGATGAAGGTAAAAGCCTACGTCTAGTTGTAATGGAATTGATGTGGTTTCGATGGCTAGGGAGCAAACAAGCTTCGCCTAGGCTCGACTTGTTGTTGTCTGTCCTTGAACCGCCGCCGGGTCGTCCCCTTATATACACGGGTGACGCCCGTCGGTCCACACAGTCCCACACCGGTTCATACTCGTATCCCGGTTGGTCTCTCTCTATTCCTAACTTACAATACAAGTTTACATAGCAAGCCGGTTAACGGCTACAGGTTCTAAACCGACTACAGGCCTTGGGCCTTCAACTGCTCAATCACCTTTACACTACTAATGAAGTTAACCCGGCCCAGGTAGGCCGGTTCACACCCAGTGGTAATATCCCCAACATTAGGCCCCAGATTGATTTGAACTGGTTCATGTCAATCCTTCACAAAAATCTTTGTCTTCAACATCTTCTGGTAATTGGTAAACCGCCATGTCGTCATCATCTCTGGTTGCTGTAAACCGGCATGACGTCATCATGAAGTTAATATTTATAACGCCTTCTGCGATACCCAAGGCAGCAACTCCACGTCCGAATCTTGTGGCTCCTGGATTCGCGCGCCTGACACACGTCCTTTGCCTTATAAATAGGACCGAAGGGTCATTTCCTTTTCTCCCCTTCATCTCTTTCTCTTCGTCTTCCTCGCGTCGCCAGCCTCAGAGCTCCGCCGCCGCCGTTGACCTCTGCACCGTCTTGGGCTGCTGCATCAACCTGAACGCACCAGAGCACTGCGGTAGCCTTCCGCGTCTTCTTCAACTCAGGTAAGTCTTCTGTTCTTCTTAACATAGATCTACTCTAGGGTTTCATGTTCTTGCCGTGTTCATCACTTGTTCATACTCGCACCTAAATTCCTGAACATATCTGTGAAACCTTGCTCTGACTAGCAGTAGCTTCTTAGTATCCGCCTGTAGTTTCACGCTCAAGTCCATAGATCTCATCTACATACCTGCCCATTGATTCACTTCCTTCTGCTTTAATCTTCTGAACATTTTTTGTTTTTCTGAACTTGCTTCAGATCCCTTGCTGCAATAAGACCGTGTGAAACCTGTTTATGCATACTTAGCCATCCGCAACCTCAATTGCTTTCAATGTTTAGATCAGGCGGTTTAACTTAATATAGAAATAGTTAATAAACCGGTAGGTACCATTAGTCCCCTTGTTGAACCGCCAGACTTCTGTAGCCATATGATGCCACTGCATAAAAATCCGGTTTAAAGGTACTGCCTCCGGTTTAACATTGTTCATACCAGCACATTCTTGAACCGGAATCACTTATTTCTTGTAGATCTCATCATGGCCAAACAAGTATATGAGTGCAACTGGGTTCCTTCTTGCGTCACAGAAACTCAGTTGGACGATTTAGTTTCGATCGGCGCTTTAGACAGCAAAGAGACTATCCACTGGAGGGTTCCTGGCAATGAATGTCCTCCCACACCTCAAGAGGGAGAGGTTGTGATCTTTGCGGATCACTTAGCCCGGGGCTTCAAACCGCCCGGCTCTAAATTTTACCGGGATGTGTTAGCCAATTTTCAACTCCGCCCGCAAGATATTGGCCCCAATTCTGTTACCAACTTATGTCACTTCCAAGTGCTTTGTGAGGTATACCTTCAAGAGAAACCCACAGTTGAATTGTTCAGAGACTGCTTCCACTTAAACCGCCGCACAGAATTCACTGATGGTCCCAATACCGAATTGGGAGGTATGGCAATTCAGAAAAGGAAAGAAATCACTTATCCTCATGCCAAACTGCATAGTAACCCCAAGGAGTGGAATGCAACATGGTTTTACTGCAAAGATACTTCCCCTGATGATGAAAATCCCTTGCCTGGCTTTCGTCCGGAGCGGCTCAGCAATACACACCCCTTCCCACAAAGGTTAAGTGCCAAGGAGAGGAGTAAATACGCTCTGCAATTATCCAAACTCTGAGCCTTCATGGCCAACGGTTTAACAGGAGTAGATCTCGCGCGCTGTTGGATATCATGGAGCATACTGCCTCTCAGCCGGCGCTCCGGTTTAATGTGCAAGTATACTGGTAGCATTGATGACCCACTCCGACACACCAACATTCGGCTCTCTGATGATGAAGTCACAGAGGCTGTGAAGAAAATGCTAAACGAATCGGAGCACCTCTGCGCTCAAACCGGCCTGGCCCCTTTCTGTGCTACCAACAAACCGCCAGCTGTAAGATTTTAATTGTACTTTTTACTGAACCTGTTATTGCTATCTCTGTCTGACATCAATTGCTGCTTAACCAGGGTGATAATCCGTTTGGAGCAAGAAGCTTCCACAAGAAAAACCGGAGAAAACAGAACGGCCAACCTGGCTAAAGACCAAGGTTGTCAAGAAGCCTGCTAAGAAGAGGAAAACCACTGCTTCATCTGACCCGGCTGTTGATGATGATGTGGGTAACTCGGACCCTGAGGTAGAACTCGATTCACTAGGCTTACTTTTTACACGCCTTATTGATAATGATACTTGTCAGGACGACGCTGAAGCCAGTAATGCTGATGTCGCTGAGGTAACTATTCTCTCTTCCGATTCAGATCCTTTGCCTTTGCCAAAATTTCGCCAGGCAAACCGGAAAATTAAATTTTCTCTTCCTCTTGCTTACTTGGATCCCAAATTTCTTATGAAGACTCAGCAACATGAAGCTCTCCGCACAACCTGGCACAGCGGCCAGGTAGTTACCTCCGCCGGTTTACCAAACAATCCGGTTCGAAAACGCCGCTCCGAGGTCTCCGACCTTTTTATTAATTTACCTCCTAAAGCGGGTTTCATCCGTCAACCTCTTAATCCGTCCGACTCCGATTATCAGGTTACTTCCCATTCTTCCTCTGGTGAATCGTCAGCCACTCAGCTGCCACCACTGAAAACGGTTCTTGGGTAAGCTAGACTGAATATATGCTTCCGGTATACCATGTTATAACTTATGCTGTTCCTTGACTCTTTGTTTCTCTTCCAGGGCTAAACCTAAACCAAGCAAGAAAGCCCGCCTGAATAAAGCGGCCGAGGAAGACACTGCCCCTGAACAGGATAAAACACCGGATCTTGAAGCGTTCGTTCCTGAGGATATTCCCAATGATCCTCCTTTGCAAGATGATGCCATTATTGATAAAAGGCCTATCGATACCTCAGTCCCTGCTGATCAGCCTGCCAGCTCCGTCCGGATTGATAGATCCTGCAGCCCTTCAAAGCCCGCCGATACACCGACCGCGCCAACGCAAACCGGTGAGTCCAAGGATGATGATGTTGTAATTACCGGCGTAGGTCACTCTGTACCAGGGAATCATGTCGCTTTAGCTAAGCATACTGTCAAAGAAGATTTCTCTGCCATGAACAAAGGCAAATGGGATGTTGATCTGGAAAGATATGCTGCTCTGAGTGCCCGAGATCTTCATTCTGGTTACTTGAACCGGTTATACACTAGTTGTGACTGTGAAGCTGGCATGGTAAAGATGATGAGAGATAAATTTGAGGTAACTTCCTTATGCTTCTTCTTTCTTTAATTACTGCTACTGTATTAATCCTCCTAGCCCCCAAGGGCCGGTTTGTAATCAGCTTCAAACCGGGACTTGAATATAGTCCTCAATACTTTGAACTCCATCGATGTAGCCCCCAAGGGCCGGTTCAACTTAGTATAGTTAAACCGGGACTCCAATAAAGATTCTAACATCAGAACATAATTGAGCAAATAGCCATTAGCCCCCAAGTGCCAAGTTGAATACCTGTATTGAGCTTGGGACTTTGCGATTTAGTAACAGATGAAAATTGAAGGTGCATTAGCCCCCAAGTATCAAGCATATAACTTGTTATGTGGTTGGTACTTCAAATTCTTGTACCGTTTTTTGAAAGCCAAGCACTGTCTTTATGCAGGCTGAAGTGCAGATCAAAGAAGATCGGATTACTGATCTGCAGGAAATTTTGAAAACCCAGCAAGCTGAAACCGACAAGGCAACGGAAGAATTAACCAGCACTTTAAGTATCACAGAACAGCTGAAGGAGGGCTTCGAGAAGGAGCGGACTGATTGGGCCACTTAGAAGGCCGATTTAATAAAAAGAGCTGAAAACGCTGAAGCTGCTCTTAAACCGGTGGTAGATGAGCTGACCGCCAAGGAGGTTCCATCAGGCGGGGTTGGACCGTCGCTCCTGGCCCTGGTGCCTCAACCCGGTTTACCTCCAGGTGCCCCGGCGGATTACTGGTTCCCGCTCCCGGAGTGTGAAAGAGATTTCGAGGGTCGAACCCTAACGGTAGGCGTGATCTGTGCTTCCGCTTCAAGACTTCCTGTGATGCGTTCTGGTCGAGCATAAGTTTATAGGCCTGGGCATCCAAAGCGGCCCGCTCTGTGGCCATCCTGTCCTTCTCTGCTGCCAAGTCGGCTTTGGCTTGTGCGATCTGCTCTCTCACTTTTGCAATCTCTACATCATGGGCCTCTTGATCCGCCGGATTGGCCTCTGCCATCAGTACAGCTAGTGCATCAAACAGGTCAGACAGAACTTGAACCGGCGGGCGCACAAGGCCTCCTTCCCCTGCTGCTGCTGCCGCTGCTGATCCGGAGAGCATTGCTGCTGCGGTCGAGGAGTGATTCGCCGCCTGTGTACCGGCCATGAATATTCCAACCCGGTTGATCTGCTCAGGGGGGTCCGGAATACTGTCGCCATTGGAACAGCCCCTAATCTGGTCGTCTTGCAATTGAAACAATGATTCTGTCTCGCCGGTTGGGGACTCGTCGCCGGAATAGACGACGGTATCGCTACCATATTCTGACTCGTTCCCATGCTCTCCTTCGTGGATGACTCCCACGAAGGCACGCCCCAGGGCCGGTTTAACCTGGGTAGATCTCGCACGCTGAGCCGTCTCGACGAGGTCGGTGCGGATGTCCGGCTCAGGCCCAGGCTCACCAATCTTGCCGTTAAAAACATGTATGCCACCAAAGGGGACCCGGTACCCGTAATCGATCGAGCCGGCTTCAGGACCCCATCCTGCATTGTCGATGTAGAGCTTTCCGCGACGACTTTTGGTCATCCGGCCCACAGCATAGCCTTCGAGTCCTTTGAGCTTGCCCTCCAAGATCATCAAACCATCGTGCGATAGCCCCACGGTGGGCGCCAACTGTCGTGGATTTGTCACGACAGATGTCCTCATGAAAGGACTTAGTCGTGGAGCCATCGCTACGGGTTAACTTGAAGGGGTTAAAGCGGACACAAAGACACAAGGGTTTATACTAGTTTGGCCCCTTCGATGAAGGTAAAAGCCTACGTCTAGTTGTAATGGAATTGATGTGGTTTCGATGGCTAGGGAGCAAACAAGCTTCGCCTAGGCTTGAGTTGTTGTTGTCTGTCCTTGAACCGCCGCCGGGTCGTCCCCTTATATACACGGGTGACGCCCGTCGGTCCACAGAGTCCCACACCGGTTCATACTCGTATCCCGGTTGGTCTCTCTCTATTCCTAACTTACAATACAAGTTTACATACCAAGCCGGTTTACGGCTACAGGTTCTAAACCGACTACAGGCCTTGGGCCTTCATCTGCTTAATCACCTTTACACTACTAATAAGTTAACCCGGCCCAGGTAGGCCGGTTCACGCCCAGTGGTAATATCCCCAACACCCACGGCAATCGTTTTATATTCTAGGCGTGGTACCCGACCCTCCTTCGAGTAAACAACCGCTACACGCGTCAAATAATCACGCGGGCTGCCTTTTCATACAGAAACGAACTCCACCGTGTACCCGCGCGGGTGTGGCCGGGAACGAGACGTGAGTACGTGCGTCCTGCGTGCACTTCTTCTTTAGGTGCAGGTACATACGTGGGTGGGTGTGAGAGAGATGGTTTTTGCGAAACAGAGGCAATGTGTTGATGATATCTCAATCAGAAAACTGTAACATATGCAATGTGTGTGAAACGGAGTCATGGACGTGAGATATCGATAGAATTGAAAACAGGGATGAAGTGTGTGGCTGTGCGATCGATAAAGAGTGCCATCGAATTTGTGTTTGCCCACGTCAAAGATACAGGGTGGCTGGCCTACCGGAATTTGAGAGGGCAGAGGTGCAGTTCTTCTCCGTGGCATGGATACCTACCTACAACGTTTGACTATCGGTGTGGGGGGGTAGAGACCGGTCGACTAGTATATGTGTGGGGAAGGAGAGAGACCTATCTATGTATTGACGGAGATCGATCGACATCCATGGATATGTGTAGTAGAGGAATAAGGTTGGGAAAAATACAAAGGTAGAGCGTCGGAGGGTTGGTGGTGGAGTGGCGTCTCACAAATGGTGGGAGAGGCCTGCTAGACAAACGGAGGGTATGAGTGCAATATCAATAAGAGAGGGCAGGCGATGTCTGTCTGTCTATGCACGTGTGTGTGAGAGACGGGTCGGGAGGTATTCAAGGATGATGAGGGGAGAAGATATGGTTGTGGTAAGCATGTGTAACTACATAGGAAGATCAACCGTCGTGTGTCCGAGAAAAGGAGAGACATGACTAGCGAGGTAAGTGTATCAGTGCTTGGTGAAAACGAATTATAGTCGACCTGGCTATATGTAGGGAGATCAGTTCATATACATGCCTGCTTGTGTTAGAAGCAAATAAAGTCCGGAGAGGCAGACATGGGGAGAGGGTGTGGCTAGGAGGGGGTGCGAGAGGCCTACCATGTCGAGGGGGGAGGAGTGTGCGAGCATGTGATAAATGAAAAGAGGGGCGGGAGTGTGCACCTACGTGGAATCGTATTGGACATATGGGGGCATGGACGGTGAGAAGAGAAGAGGGGAAGTATATATGTGTTTGTTGTAGGCACACTTGGCTAGAGAGGTATGTCGACCGGTGTGTGCTAGAAAGAAGGATCCGGGGGCCTACACACACCGCTAGTGGACGACCTAAAGAGAAATAATGAACGTGCACGATGGAGGGGACACTAAGGGTGTGTGAGGGGGGCGGGCGTGTGCATGCACGATAGAAAGTTAGTGCTAGCTAGCTACAAATAGAAGAGGATCGTGAAGGTGTAAAAGACGAACAAAGATCATAATTCATTATAAAAAAGTGGATACGGATACTTGAAGAAGATATCATAATGTAGAACATTGATTATAATTTGGGCTAATGTGTGGCTTTGGCAACTCAGGTCTAAATACTTGTCATAATGTAGGGGGCGGGGCACTATACTTTGTGTGATAAACACGGTGTACGTATGGAATATGGTTTAGATTATGAATATATAGTTAGTACATCAAATGTACTATTATTTGGAATCAACATCAAGTGTATTCAAAAAATAGAATTTGAGTTCATGTAGTACACATAGTTCATATCTATCTCTATAGTAATCTTGTGGTGTGTTATTAAGGTAATACACGAATGATGGTTGAAGTTGGCAACAATCATGATTGTAGATTCTTATTGAAATAGAGAAACAAATTCAAATTTAGTTCGAATTGCAGTGGTAGTATAGACATTTGGAATGCACTAAAATGTTGGTATGAGTAGGTTACATGCATTATACAGCAAGAGAAAATAATTAATCGGACATAACATGGATTCATACTCCCTCCTTCCATCTATATAGGGCGTAATGAGATTTTTAAGACCGCCTTTGACTATTGACAAGATTAATAGTACATGACATGCACAATGTGAAAATTATATCATTGAAAGAACCTTTCATAGACGAATTTAACGGTGTGCTTTGTTTAAGTTGCATGTCATATATCATTGCTCTAATATTTGGTCAAAGTTAGCATCAAAAAATGCATTAGGCCCTATATAGATGGAAGGAGGGAGTAGCTTTGAATAGCATTTGTATAGTAAAACAGGGCAAGACTCTCTCTTTGTATGGTATGAATAGTTTTATTTTTTCGTTTTCTTTTTGGTTGAGGGAAGTGCGAATTGATTTGGTACGTACAAGTACAATATTACTACACGTTAGGCTTGTCCCTAAAATTCAACCCGCGTCTTGTTATATCTCGAAAATTCAGATATCGTGCTCTCAAAACTAGTGCCATCACAACCCGCGCCTTGCTATCCCGAAATTACAACACGCGCGAAAACTCCCTCCAGCTGCCAAATCCCGACACACGAAATCCCCCTTCTAACCCTGAGCCGAAAGGGCCGCTAGTTCAAATCGGTGGGGGGTACTTTTGTAACACACCCTACATTTTGGACAAGCACGTCCCTAAGTCATGATTCACCCCTCCCATCGCCCCCTTTTCACCATTCGAAATCCCAAGTCACCATAACCTCTCCGCTCCAGCCGCGAAACCCCACCCTCCTCCGTCCACCACATCACCGCTGCCCAGCCAGAGCCTCTTCCCCGATGATGTCGACCACCGCAAAAGCTCGACGTCCCTCATCAACCTCCCCGGATGAGGATCCGTCGTCCATCTCGCTGTCCCGCCAGTTCAGCCGCCCTGTCCTCCACCTCCAAGGAGCTGCTCTGACGATCGCCTCGTCTATCGCGGATGCTCCATCCCCACAGTGCCGCCTTAACCTGCTCCACCAGAATCGCAGCATTCTCACTGACTCCTCGTATGAAACCGAGGCCTACTCGGCGCCACCAAAGAGGTTGTACACTCATCGCATCACACCTTCTCCTTAACTCGACCTCCCGGCGCCGACGGTGCTCCATCCCGCACCCCCATGGAGTGGCTACCTTGAAGTCGGTGCCACGGGCGACATAGCCACGACGGCTCTCCCCCAGTGCAAGGCCCCTTTGGCAGCGGCGTCCATACCAGCCGGATCTACTGCTGCTGCTCCAGCTCTCGCTCGCTCGCTCGCGCTGCTGCTGCTACTCCGGCTCTCGCTCGATCGCTCGCTCGCCCAGCTGCTGCTGCTGCTCTCCCCCTCGCTCGTGCTGCTGCTCTGCTCCGATTAAACCACCCTTCAGTCAACTGAATCGACTTTTGGATCAGTCGATTTTCAGGGGTTGGGGGGCTCGCCGGAGTTAAGGAAGAACCACCCGCAACGGGGACGGGGGCTCGCCGGAGAGGTACCCCACTATCTATCTTAGGTTTTAGGGTGGGGGCGGGGAGCCTAGAGGGCTGGCCGGGGCAGCGGTGGCGAGTTGTTTCAGGGCGGCGAGGCGGCGCTGGGGCCGGCGGTGGCTGGCAGCTCAGGGGGATGCAGGTTGAAGATGAACTGCAGGCCCTCCCTAAACTACATGTCAACACTACAAAAAAATACACTTCCGTGATGATACGTGTTTGTCACAGTAGGTTGCGTTTTCTGTCATGCATGTACATCCATGACAAATTTATGACAGAATCAAGATAGTCATACATGTGCTATCGTAGAAGTGTCCCATGACATTACCAAAATTATCATCACGGAAGTGTCCACTTCCATGACGATAAATCGCGCATCACAGAAGTGCTTTCGTCAAGGGTGACCGACACGTGGCATCCACCATAACGGAACGCCATTAAGCTATCGGGTCGGGTTTTGAATCCGATAACCCGTTAACAGCCCCGACCAATGGGGATTTTCCACGTGTAAAATAATCATTGGCTGGAGGAAACACGTGTCGGCTCATCATTGGGACAGATGTCATCCACTCATTGGACGGAAGGCGCCTATGATACGTCGACACGTGGCATGGCCAAACAGAGGCCCATTCCTGTGAAAAGGCCGGCCCTGTAAAAATTAGCAGGCCAGCCCATATAAGGCCTACTTGTGTCAGGTCCATTTAAGCCCACAGCCCATACGAGATGTGCCAATTCGGCCCGTCAACGGCCCGTTAAAGATTTGACACCATTGTAGCCCATCGTCAGTTCGAGCCCATTAACAGCCCGCTATATATTTGGGCTCAATATCGGCCCGATGAGATTTCGGCCTGTTAACGGCCCATTTAATGGATGGGCCAATTTTTAGGATGTACATCTTTCGACCTTTTAGCGACCCATTTAAATGTTGGGCTAATTTCCGGCCCGGTGTGTCTTTCAGCCTGTTAACGGCCCATAAATCTGATGGGCCATTTGTTGTCGGACCTGAGTTTCGGCCTTTTAGCGGCCCATTTAACTGTTGGGCCAATTTCTGGCCCGGTGTCACTTTCAGCCTGTTGACGGCCCATAAATCAGTTGGGCCATTTGTAGTCGGGCCTGAGTTTTGGCCTTTTAGCGACCCATTTAAGTGTTCGGCCAATTCCCGGCCCTGTGTGCCTTTCGGCCTGTTAACGGACCATAAATGAGTTGGGCCATTTGCAATCGGACCTTAGTTTTGGCCTTTTAACAGCCCATGCCCTTCATGGTCCAATACCAGCCCGGTTTCTCTTTCGGCCTGCTAAAGGCCCACAACACAGTTGGGCCATTTACAATACAACCTGACTTTCGGCCTCTTAGCGGCCCATGGTCTTCATGGTCCAGTACAAGCCCGCGGTCTCTTTCGGCCTGCTAAAGGCCTACAGTATAGTTGGGCCATATGTAGCCCAAACTTAGTAACGGCCTGTTAACGGCCCGTGAAATAAACTAGGGCCACCTGTTGCCCACTTTGATGTCGGCCTGTTAACGACCCGGGCGGTAAGAGGGACGACCATTAACTTTCGGCCTAGTAACGGCCCATTAACTTAATGGGCCCACTAAAGTTCATACATGTCTTTAGGCCAAATTAGATAATTTGAGCCCATTACGACGAGCAATTATGCACAGGACCAAAACTGATCAAGCAAAGGTACGACATACAAGGAATAACGTTGCACATCCAGCATCTTTTACAGGAAATTACATCCACTGGGCAATCAAAGATTGATGCCAGTGCAAATAAATGAGCAGAACCTAACCATCTACAACATCACAATCTGCAACCTCAGCACAGATGACGCCCATAAGCATGTGGGCAAGTTCTTTCTTCTCTGCTACACTGTCTCTGAAAACATTGATCAGTTGTTGTGTCGCACGACTCTGCACCTCTGATTCATCCACCATTTCCATCATTGCTTCAGCCATTAATTGGTTCACAAACATACATTTATTCCGTTGCATTCGAGACAGAGGATACTGAATAGATTCAAATGCCGATTTTGGCAGGCTTGTATTATTGATAGTGGAGAGTGTCTCAACCACTGCATCATAACATAAATTAGGACGGGAGCCAAACAGACTAATCATGAGTTATTGCCATATTACCTGGCCTAGATTTACTGGAAAGAAACGATGGGGTTGCCTTGCTGTTTTAGAGTTTGTCTTCTTATCTTCAGTAGCCTGCACAAAATTAACACACTAGCATTGCTATCATTGGCCAAGTCAGATAATAGGAAAGCAACATTGACACAACGAACATTTGGGCAACTAGCCTACACCAAATTAACACAATATGGCACAGCTATCATCAGCCAGGTAAGGTAGCACGAAAGCAACATTGACACAATGAATGAATGGGCAACCAGAGAAGCACTACAATTCAGCAATGTGCGTGATATGAGATAGTACATTCATGTAGCTCAGTATGGAAAACTACCAGGCAGTTTTCCTTACAAAAATCAACATTGGCGCCTTTAACATTTTCCTACAACTAATTTTAGATCAGATAAAGGTTAGATTCACACCGATTAACAAAATACATGTTGATGTAAAAATATAGTGATATACAACAGGTACTTACATCAGCATTGGAGCACAGAGAATTCCCGCAAGATATTTTCCTCGAATACAATCCCAATGGAGGAAGTCTTCTATCATTCAACCTTATTTTCTAAAAGGGAGATGGGTAAGAAACATGTAGAAAATATGATCAGAATGCTATAAAATTTCATGATGCAAGGATACGCACACGCTTCTTAGAATGGAGTTGGCATTCTTTTGCTGGACTGGAGCGGACTAGTTCTTTGGCCACTGGAATCTGCTTATTATTAGTGGGAGTTGGGTTTCTCTGTGCTGGAGCAGTATCTATGAAAAATGGAGTTGGTTTATTTTCTCCTGGCGTTTGGATCTTTTGCAAAGACCTGGTTTGTAACCCTTCAGATTCTAACATAGCCGTCTTCCCCTTGCATGCCTTATATAGAAGAATGGTGATTCAGTTATAAAACATGCTACAGCAGAGATGGAATAGGTACTGAAGAATAGAAAGGCATGACATATTGACATGTATTCCCTCCATCCGGAAATAAATGGATGGGTCTAGGCGTATTTCAGTTCTAGATACATCCAGTTTTATCCATTTCTGCGACATTTAATCCGAACGGAGGGAGTATGATGTAAGAGCTAGGGATACGACATGACAACACAGTAAAAAACACTGAAAACCCACTGCAGAACCAAAGTATTCAAACCCACTGATATGAGATAGTACATTCATGCAGCTCAGGATGCAAAACTACCAGGCAGTTTTCCTTACAAAAATCGACATTGTGGCCTTTAATCATACATTTTGCTACAACTAAAATAGATCAGGTAAAGGTTGGATTCGCGCCGATTAACAAAATACATGCTGATGTAAAAATATAGTGATATACAACAGGTACTTGCATCTACATTGGAGCACAGAGAATTCCTACAAAAATCTTTCCTCATAAATGATACCATTGCAGAAATTCTTCTATCAGTTAAGCTTATTTTCTAAAAGAGAGATGGGTAAGAAACATGTAGAAAATATGATCAGCATGCTATAAAATTTCATCATGCAAGGATACGCACACGCTTCTTAGAATTGAGTTGACATATTTTTGTTGGACTGGAGCGGACTAGTTCTTTGGCCACTGGAATCTGCTTATTATCAGTAGGAGTTGGGTTTCTCTGTGCTGGAGCAGTATCTATAAAAACTGGAGTTGGTTTATTATCTCTTGGCGTTTGGATCTTTTGCAAAGGCCTTGTTTGTAACCCTTCAGATTCTAACATAGTCGTCTTCCCCTTGCATGCCTTGTATAGAAGAATGGTGCTTTAATTATAAAACATGCGACAGCAGAGAGATGGAATAGGTACTGAAGAATAGGAAGGCATGGCATATTGACATGTATTCCCTCCATCCGGAAAAAAATGGTTGGGTCTAGGCATATTTCATTTCTAGATACATCCTTTTTTATCCACTTCGGCAACATGTAATCCGGACGGAGGTAGTATGGTGTAAGAGCTAGGGATACGACAGGACAACACAGCAAAAAAAACACTAGTTGAATGTAAAACTATATGCTAGCGGAATACGTACAGAAATAACTAAGGCAACATACACGTGTATGATTGGGAAAATAAGATGGCATTGCAACAGAGCACTAGAACAACACTTCAATGTAAAAAAACATGGTATGCAGACAGATGAAGTACATACTGATGAATAACAATGCATAACATATTCAGAAGCATGATTTCCAAATTAAGCAGATGGCATTGCGATAGAGTAGAATGACAGTACTTGAATTTGAAAACATGTTATCATGAATGGAATAGGTACTGAAAAACAGGAAGACATGACATATTTACATGCATGATCAGCATGCTAAGCACATGGCATTGCAACAGAGTAGATACACTCCAGGACATTATATGCATGTTGTACCCATATCAAATGACAAGTTAGAGCAAGGACCTTGTGGGGTGAAGAGGATTCATCATCTTTCTACAAGTCTTCTGAAGACCTGCCTTTACATGTTCCATCATATTGGGTATCATTGACATCAAGTTTATTGGCCTTTACATTGCTCCGTGAGGTTCTTGTGGATATATCAGTGTGTGCAATTATATCTGACATGCATGGAAGACAACTAGTAGTTAGATTTATGTAAGTGAGTGCTTGTAGGAGACGACATAAATAGTAGGACTGGGGTTAACTAGTAGCAACAGGTCTCATAAACTAAAGGGAGAACACAGATGAAAGCTACAGAATATGTATCGTTTGTACTCGAGATTAACTAGATGGCACACAAAAGTATTAAAGAACAACATAGGTAATACTAGAAGTGGTATAATACTATAATCACCAGCCTGTGGGATAGCATTGGCTGATGGATGATAACTATGGAACAACGTTACCTAAAGAACAAGTATCTTAGCTGAACTATGGAACATCGTGAACTCCTGAACAAGACCCGTAAGAGATCAGCATGAATATACAGTGAAATGTGATGATCTATTTTCCATGCTTAGATGAATAACAAAGCCATAAATGTTGCACACAAGTAAGAAGAGGGTACAACCTATCTGGCTGCCATCCATAGGAGTGAGCATCATGTGCTGACTTGTCGATGGCCCTGCAGTTGTTGTGGCTGTCCATGCCGGGCACGCGCATTTGATAAAGGGAACTGTTTAGTGGGGACTGTAGCTCCCTTCTGGTGTATTCTTTGCTTGTTGGAGCAGCTGCGGTGAGTTAGAAGACGGTGTGTCTGAAGATGCAGATAACGCATAATGTTAAGAACGACATATCTCTTTGATCTGAAGAAATACACTAAGAGATCAACAACAAGGTACGAGAGTGGTCACACGTCTGTTGACCGAAGACTAAATTGGGGTCACACGATTTTATTTTATTTTGGTACTGTCTGATCTACGCCGGATGGCTTGATGGCCGTCTTGTGCCTCTCGGCTGACACTGTTCGGAATCTTCCCCGAAGAGCCAGCGACCAATGGCAGAGCAGCCTGCCTCCGCCGTCTATGGCCCCGGCCAAAACCCTGCTCTCCGCCCTAGCGCACTGCCGTGGTTGCGCCGCCCCCGGGCCAATCCACAAAGACTCCCCGTCATCCAGATCCGGCGGCGGCAGTACCTTCAACCCCCGCAACTCTAAAAGATAGCCATCTAAGCGCTACTTCCGCGATGAACTTGTGGCCCCGCACCCTTACGTTAGACACCAGGCAACCGGCAGCCTAGGTGCTCCGCCGCCTCGAGGGGTGCTGCTTCCCATTGGGAAACCATTGGCCTAGAATAAAAATTCAGACAACTGACGCCTAAATAAAGTGATTTGAGATGAGGGTGCAACCTATCTGGCGGCATGGTGAAGTAGGTAGGTCCAACTGCCGAGTCGGTGAGGCCGGTGCGGTTGCGGTGGTGACCGGCGGCAGGGAAAGAGCGATGTTGTGACAGTCGACGGCTACGCGGAAGCAGCGCCGGGACTCTGGACAGATCCGAAGTTGGAGCCGCTCCGGCGCCGTGAACAACGGCGGGGGTGAGTCGGCTCCGGTACGGTTCACGCGTCCGTCGTCGAGGCAGCACCAGCAGCACAGAGTAAGAGCCACACGATCCAGTGCACGACGGCAATTGGACAGCGTCTCCGGCATTAGGGAGGCGGGCGGCTGTGAAATTGGTGCGGTGCGGGGCGCCATGGAGGTGGGGCTGAGGTTTCGTGGCTCAGGAGAAGGGAGCTTCCTGGGGAGAAGGTGATTTGGCGCCCACGAGGTATGAATGGGGGCGGGCGGGGGGCAATTGGGAGGGGAGTGGAACCATGTCTTACGGACGCATTTGTCTGAAATGTGACGGGGAGTTACAGTTCTACTCTTGCCTATAGGCTTCTCGGCTTTGGTCTGTGTACTGAGGGTCGGGGATAGTAGAGTAACTTTGCTTCTCCCCAAATAGTGGGCGGGAGCGATTTCGGGCGAGGAGGGCATCTGTTGAACTATAGTGGGCGCGAGCGATTTTGGGCGAGGAGAGCATTTTTGAAATAGTGGGCGCGAGCTATTTCAGGCGAGGAAAGTGTGTTTTGCCGACCATGGTTTATGAATTATTCGGCACATGTCATTTCGGCCGAGGAGAAGGCGCGCTTGGATTAAGTTAGGAACCTACCCTCGATGTACAACGGGCCAATTGATGCGTGTCCCACATAGGACGGTAATTTCGCGTCTTCCATTTATTTGCTCGGGTGAATTCCACCAAGCAGAGAGGATGTTTAACAGGTTCTTTCAAATTTTGGGAGAACGAGCATCCACGTCTACCTTACCAAGTCGATTGGAATCAAATTTTGAAATATTAGCTTGCCACTTCTTTTTTAGATGGAGAGATGATGCTCGGGAGTAATGTGTTTTTACATGCTCGTTGCTAGCGATTTACTATATGACAAATAGTTGACCCACTCAAAAACGCGAATCAAACCCAAAATTAAATATCTCGATTCAATGAACTAGCTCGTTTAGTAGGTCAAAATAGTGAACTAAATCCAAAATTTAACACCTCAATCGAGTAGCATGTTGTACAGTATTATAGTACTCCATGAACATGTTGAAAGTCAAATTAATGAACTTGTTTGATATACGCATATATCTGCTCATGTGTGGATTGCAGACAACATGTTCTCCAATTTAAATATTTGAATGCAAGTTTATATCGAAACATGGTTTATATCAGTCTTTGATGCATAAAACGCGGCCTCCCCCTCTCCCGGGCTCATGTTCTCTCTGTCTCACTCTCTCGCCGACAATCTTCAATTTTGTCGCACGCATCCGACACAAAAACCTTGTTGGTCCCTCTCCCTTTCTCTCCACCTATCTCTCTCTCTCTCTCTCTCTCTCTCTCTCTCTCTCTTTGTGTGTGGGGGGGTCTTTCTAGTTCGCATTCATATATACACCATCTATAGGTCTCTCTCGCACACTATGTATGATACTCTAGCTAGTCCAAGCTAGATATCTTGGGTGCACTCATCGTACGCACACAAATTCCTTGTCTCTTTGCCCATAACTATCTCACGCACCACTATGTTGTCTCGAAGCTCTTCCCCCCCCTCTCTCAAACTCTCCATCCACCTGGGTCACACATACACATGCATATCTCACTCGCACTCGATAGGACCATCTAAAACTCTATCTCTCTCCCTCGTTCTCTCTCCATCTCACACGCACACACACACACAATCTCATGCCCAGCTAGCTAAGTATGATGGTCTCTCACTCAATTGTAGGCACACGCAGTCCCCCCTATATGTATATGACTAGCTAATCTTAGTCTCCATCACAAACATGTGCATGGTCTATCTCGATTTCTCTTGGGGCAACTTTCTATCGCGCACGCACTCCCTCGATCTCCCACCCATATAGTCCCCTCACGTTCTCGAGGGGATCTCTCTATCACAAACACACCCTCTCTCCCTCCCCATGCATCCATGCCATCCATGTGTCCCTCTCGACCTTTTTTCCTTGTTGGCCAGACCTCTATTGGACATGTGCTACAGGAGTGTCTGTCTCCGTTGCAAACAATCACACACTAGATATCTTCGTGTATGTGCTCGCCTCGCTTTTCCATCTCGGAGATGCATGCGTGATATGTTCGCATAGGAAACAAAAAAACACACTCTCTCTCTAATTTGTCGTTTGTTGTCACTTTCTCTTTCACACACATACTTTTTTTGCACACTTACTCATTCTCCTTCACACACACTTGATATGTCTCGACTGAGGCACTCTCCTCCGTCCATAGCATATAGATTTATTGAAAAGTCAAACATCACAAAGTTTGACCATGTACATGCAGAAAAACAATTACATCTAGTATGGCAAACATATACCATTAGATTCACCATGAGATGTAGTTTTGTATGATGTATCTTTGGTATTGTAGATATAAATAACATTTGCGTAAACCTGATCAAAGTTTCCAAAGTTTGACTTCTAAAAAATTTACATGCATTGCATTATCGAGCGGATGGAATATCTCTTTCCCCCTCTCAGCTATCTGACGCACCACTCAGCCTTATCGGGGCTCCTCAATCTCTCTCAAACTTTATTGGTCAGTTTGGTTCGTGACCTGACCCTCATGCCTTGATAGCCGGTACTACCTGGTGTGGACATGAGATGTAAAATATTTCTGCCTAGCCAGGCTTGTGTGGTGCTGAAGCGTTTGGTTCATGCCTGGGTCAGGCATAGCATCAACGTCCCATCAATCAATCCATGCATCAATTATTTAATGCTAATATCCATCCATGCTGTTGTTAGCCTCGTGGCCGCACGACCAGGCATGGCCAGGCGTTCGAAATCGGTCGCTTGGGCCAGGCTACTTGCAGTGTCTGGAGTTCAGCCAGGCTAATTAAAGTTCAAGGGAACCCAGCCCAGGCGGGCTTTCGTTTTCACAGGGTAGCAACCAAACAAGCGTGCATGAAATCCAGCCACAACCTCAGGCCACACAAAAGATGCTCACGACGCAAGCCAAACTGGCCTTATATCTCCCTGGTTCACACATACACATGTATCGCTCGCGCTATACATATAGACCCATCCAACACTCTCCGCCCTTGTTCTCTCTCCATGTGACACGCACCCCCCTAAGTACCATAATCCCTCACTCCATCATAGGCTCTGTTTGGATCCATGGGTTAGAGTTAGTTTGGGTTAGTTTGGAGTCAACTAACCCAAAAAGATCCAAATAGGAGGGTTAGTTTAGGTTAGATGCATCTAACCCATCCAAAAAAAACTAACCCATCCAAGAGGTGCTTATTTGGGTTAGTTCTTCTCGGGACCACTAATAAACACTTTTTTCTCTCGCTCTCCCCGCAGCAGATCCCTCCCCACTTCCTTGAAGCTTCTCGTCCTCTCCCTCCCTCCCTCTCACACCGCCCGTGAAGGTTCCTCGTTGTATCCACGCTCCATCTAACCCTGCCATCCAAACACCTCTTTACTTAGAGTTAGTTCAGGATTAGTTCAGGGTATGAATCTAACTCTAACCTCTAACTGAGTTAGAGTATCCAAACAGGGCCGTAGGCGCAAGCACTCCCCCCCCCCTCCTAAGTATGATTATCTCTTACTAGCCATCAGGAACACATGTATTGTCTCCTTCCATCCATACGTCTATCTCGATATCTCTCGGGGCATCTTCTATCACGCACACACCTTGTCACTCGATCTCCCACCCATGTAGTCCCATCACGATCTCTAGGGGATCTCTCTATGACAAACATACACTCTCTCCTCCCCATGTCTGCATTTTCTCCGTACGTCTGTCTTGACCTCTCTCCCTTGTTTGTCACACCCCTCTTGGTCATGTGCTAGGGGTCTTCCTCTCTTGGTTCCAAACAACCACATACTATCTCCTCACCTTGCCTCCGTTGTCGAAGATGCATGTGTGATATGTTTGCATAAGACACGCATGCTTTTTCTCTACTTTTATCGTGTGTTGTCCATGTCTCTTTCACACATGCACACACACTTTTTTCACTCTCTCTCTCTCTCTCTCTTTAGGGACTCTGTCACGTCCATAAGCATATGGATGTTTTGAAAAGTCAAACCTCAGAAAAGTTTGACCAGGTATATGTGGAGAAAAACATTTACATCTGGAACGATCATTAGATTCATCACAACATGTACTTACTTCATACTATCATTTATCTTTGGTATTGTAGATATAAGTAATTTCTTTATAAACTTGGTCAAAGTTTCAAAAGTTTGACTTAAAAAAATGTTGTAACTACATTATCGAACGGAGGGAGTAGCTCTTTCTCTCTCTCTCTCTCTGCTATCTCTCACGGGCCTCCCCTCTCACTCGAACTCTCTATACCGACGGATTATACGGTCACTGTGTCAGCGTATAGCTCCATATATTGTTTAGTTGACCGGTCAACCAATCCACATGCTGCGTTGTCAGCTCGTGTTCTGTATCTTGGTGTGCTGGCCCATGTGGCAGTGGGTGAAAATATGTAAACTAGAGGCCCATCTGACACGCGGTGAAGTAAACAAAGTTGAAACCACTCGGGGTAGCACCCTGCACGCTAGTAAATCGAGGGCGCATTGAGGACAAACTTCTTGCGCGCGAAGGACGCACTCGCGCACAATTCACCACTGCGCGGCGGCATGCACAGAAGGACGCACTCGCGCACACCCAGCACACAACACACACCAGCACACGTGTACACCAGCGTCGCCGCCGGTTGAGATGGACGGCGAGGAAGCCAACAAGCGAAGGCCGCTCGAGCCAAAACCGCATCCGGCGAGCCTGGACTTCGTCAGCAGCCTCCCCGACGACATGCTGCTCGTCATCATCGGCCTCCTCCCCACCAAATCTGCTGTGCGGACCGCCCTACTCTCCCGGCGGTGGCGCCCCCTCTGGCGCTGTGTCCCCCTCAACCTCACTGTCGACAGCTGCCTCTGCGACGGGGATTGCAAACGCATGGCCGCAGTCTCCAAGATCCTTTCATCGCATCCTGGGCCAGCCAGACGCCTTGACATCCGCATGTTCAGTACCAACTGCAAGGTCCAACCCAAGTTCGATGAGTGGTTCTTATCCCCCGCCCTAGATCAGCTCGAGGAGCTCAGCTTTGAAGCTGGACGATGTCGCTCTCTGCCGCCGTCTGCGCTCCGCCTCACGCCAACGCTGCGCCGCGCCAGCTTCAGCTCCTTCTATCTTCCCCAGATTAATGCCGTGCCCGCCCTTCTTCTCCTTCAACTCAAGTAGCTCGACCTCTTTGACGTTGTCATCTCGAAGAAGGCTATGGAGCACCTGCTCCGCAGCTGTACTGCGCTCGAGTACCTTCGTCTTGAGCAGATCCACAGGTTCATTAGCCTCCACATCGCCTCGATGAATCTCTGATGGATTTATGTGTCTTGCTGGCCCTGCAACAAGACATCAATCGGGAAGAGATCATTCCAGCTGTTCCACATTATGGTCATTGAGAATGCGCCTTTCCTTGAGAGATTGCTTGTATTGGATATAGAAGGTCCAACAAAAATCAGGGCCATTGACGCGCCAAAATTGACAGCGTTGGTGTGCTTGTCTGCCAAATTCTCCGAACTCTTTATTGGATCTGTAATCGTTCAGCTACAGCACTCATATTCTTCTCCGTCTTCTTGAAATTCACATTTTTAAATTTCTTCTTGATGTATTTACGACCGTCTTCCAGAAAATGATTCCCACAAGCCTGACCCAGTCCATGCGCACAGTCAAGATCTTAGCACTTAAATCTATCGGCCCCAATCTAGATCAAGTTGTTAGATTCCTTACATGCTTTCCATGCACGGAGAAGGTACTCATCAAGGTGAAACTTCTTTCCTATAACTAAACGGTAATCACTACGTAGCTCAATTTTTTCGTATTTTTCCCAAATTACAATGACAAGTGTAGTGTTCAAAACTGCATCTACGCACTGCACCAAAAGAAATGTTTTTAGTATTTTTTCTCACGTGATCACCTGCATCGTTTTTATGTTGTACTACTACTATAGTAGCCTAGGCTAGTCATAGTGGAAAGTAACTTAGACTACTCCAGTAACTCTATGGAGTACTACCTCCATCCTGGTTTACTCTTCCAATTTTGTAGTATCAAAATTTGACCATAGATTTAACTGACAAAATGTTAATGCATGTCACTAAGAACTATATCATTGGATTCGTATTTGAACATAATTTCAAATGGTGTAATTTTTAGTGACATGCATTGGCATTTTCTTAGGTAAATATATGGTCAAAATTTTATACTAAATACGAGGTAGTATTCCCTCCGTCCCAAAATTCCTGTCTTACATTTGTTTAGATATGGATGTATCTAACACTAAAATGTAACTAGATACATCCGTATTTAGACAAATTTAAGACAAGAATTTTGGGACGGAGTGAGTACAAAAGTGTGCTATGTAGGCCAAAACATGTGCCAAATTCACTTGTGATGCATTTGGCATCGATGCCCCTCCATTGCTCACCTGGTGCCCCAATCTAGATCACCTACTTTGCTCCGGTGCCAAATTAACTCACGCAATGAAAGAACACTGCGTGGGAGAGAGAGAGGACTGAGGCAATAAAAAACACTTATTTGGGAGAGTGAGAGGCTGGTGTAGTTGGTTCGATTGATTTGTTTATACATGTGGGTCTGTGTGCACAGCGGTGCCAACTCTCTCACATCGCGAGAGCGGTGCCAAAATCTTTTGATTTGACATCGATGCATATTATGTGGCATACTTTTGTGAAATATGGCATCGGCCACATAGTGGAAGGCAACAAATGCCCAAGCTCTTCACGCGCTCCTAGTTAAATGAGAGGAAACAGAAAGAGAGAGAGAGAGAGAGAGAGAGAGAGAGAGAGAGAGAGAGAGAGAGTGAAAAAATATCACTAGCCAGCCAACCCTATCGTATGAGCGAATGATATTGGTACCTCTTGATGACACGACAATCTTATGCAGCCATCTGCTCTAATATGTTCTCTTCTTTTGCAGATAAAAAAAGACCCGAAAGTGAAAAATGTGCTGCACTATAACAATCTCATCGAATGCCTTGATCTCCTTCTTACATAAATTGATTTGATCGACTACCGAGGCAGCACATCTGAGATTAAATTGGCCAGGTTCTTTGTTCTGGAGGCAAGTGTGCTGAAGGTAATGAGGTTTGGCGTTCTCTGGCGCAACAATGAATGTCGTGCTGATCACCGCAAGCGTCTAAGGCTAAATGACAAAGTCTCCGCAGAAGCTGAATTTGTTTTTGAAACATCAAGTGGCCAGAGACTCAAAAACTTATTTGCCCATTAGTAACTTGTCAGGGCGGTGGATTTTAGTTTGTATGATAATGCTGCATCCACTAAAGTAACGAAAGTTCTTACGTAAACTTCCTTGTAATGTCAGTTTGAAACTTGTAATATTGTCGTGTCATATTCCTGCGTTTTCAAATCCTGCAAATCAAACAGGTCCTGAGTTGGTGATGATGTTGTGCCTCCCATCTTTCACCAATAGCCGTAATCTAGATCTGACGCATACAAACCAAGCTTCTCCATTTTTGCAAAAAGATGCCCATACTTGTTCCCTATTTACAAATAACTCCTTGTCTCTCGCAATCAGCCTTATCTCCTCCCCACCACATCTAGAAGGCGGTGGAAAAATCTAGTGCGATAGCCGCTGTTGGAGCCGTCCACCCCCAATCTTGGTGTTCCGTGCAATGCACGGGCATCTACGCATGGGAAATTATGTCGAACAGGGCTAGTTGTAAGCAGGCTAGCTCTACAGCCATGATGATAGTGACTGCAGACGGTGAGGCTGACTATGTTATGCCGAACATGGCGCCTATACTCAGGTGTCATCTCCGGCGCAGGGTCTTGTCACTTCACTTTGAGGAGCAGCACGTAATAATTTGACCAATGGGTAGTACAGTGCTAGTACTAGTAGCACCACCATCTGGATTTAGGAGTACTACCACGTCCATCTGGATTTTAGTATTTGACTAGCAATATCTAGTAGTAATGCATGTCACAAAAAATGTACTGCTCCCTTTGTAAATAAATACATGGTGTTTTATTCCTATCGGCGAGAGAACTTAATGTTTTTTTTGCTAACTACTAGTAGGATTACATGCAATGAACTAAACACTGCATGTCATGTTTGGTAGTCTCAAGTCATTGAAAGCATGCACGACCCACATCTCTCATTGGTTGATAATATGTCACGAAATAAGAAACAAGGAGGGAGTTAATGCACCGTGCCTAAGTGTTTTGGGATTATTTGGTTTCCGTAATGTGACTTACACAACATTTTTGTTTACATGCATTAACATTTTATTAGTTAAATCAAAGGTCAAAACTTGGCGCAAAATGCAAAGGGGACCAATAAACCAGTAAACATTAAACTTCTCTCATTTGGCCCCAACTAGAGGTCCGGTGAGATGACTATACTGCACCGGCACGGAGGGGGACGCAGCTTCATTGACTTACGGCAACTACCTTTGGGTGAATGACATGTGGGCCCAGGGAGTGGCTGGCCCACCTATCATACAGCCAAAGGCAGGTGCAGTAGAGGGCCGAGGAGTAGTACGAAATCCTACGCACCTACGCACGCTAACCAAGGGCAAGAGTGATAACTCGAATCACAAGATCAGTTGACCCATGGAGGCGATGAGCGCAAGCATCAGCTGGCTATGCCAGATGGTCCACGACGCTGGCCTGCGGCCCGGCAACGAGGAACGTCTCCAAGTAGTATTGCTTGAGGCTGCCAGGGTGAGGGGCCGCTTGGACGACAGCTTCGTCTCCTTGTACCACGAGGTCCTCGTCGGTTTCCTCGACAAGTTCACCGTCATCAAGAAGCTCGTGGACGACTTTGACGTAAGCCTCCAGCCGATGCGCCCAGGCTCTGCGATGCGGCCACTATGGTGACAACCTCTTCGATGCACTGGTGGCCTTGCGACTGCCCGCCGTCGCGCCGGAGAATGTCCACCTCGAGGCCGCGCTCACCGCGCAGCGCCTGGCGCAGCAAGACACCATCGACATAATCACCCACGTCTACGCGCAAATCGTCCACAAGGAATACTACATGCAAGACGAGGACGATAGGACGCTAGCCTTCTTGGACCGCAGGCAACCTTGGACGGCACTGTTCAGAAGCACGTTGAGCTCGCCGCCAATGCTGCTGCTCCTCACACGTCGGTTGGTGACCCGGCGCACTAGGGCGTGAGGATGTCGTTGATGGATCCGTATGTATTTTTATCTTTCTGTCAAATCCATGTAGTAGTATATGATACTACAGTAATTATCTTACCTTTCGCATCAACTTCATAATTTTCATACGTACTCCATGCATGAACGGCGCCAGAACCAAACTTCTCATTACTCTAGACAAAATCGTTATTTTCTATCTATCGATCGCGCCATGGAGCAGAACCAAATTTTACAAGTTACGAGTTCAAAAGGAAAAGCCTGTCGTGTTCGGGTCGCACCCCCACACGGTTGGTCTGGCATGCCGCTCAAGAGGGAATGCGTGCGGTGTTGCATTTTCACTTACAAGTGGGACCGCAGTTGAGCAAACCGACTATCGGCAAACCCCCACCCCGCCCACCGTGCGATGGCTGAGAAAACGGGAGGGAGAAGAGATGGATGTAGCACGGACTCCAAGAAAATTGGTGTCGGATGGGACTCGTGTTGGTGGCGTGTGTCGTACTGCTAGACGTGAATGCTAGTTATGGCCCATGCCAGCCCACTATATCGAGCCTATATCGAGGTATGTAGAACAAATTTCCTGCAGTCCATGCTCATCCCTCCTCTATCTCTCTTCTCGGCCAGCCAACGGACGCGCGGAGCCCATCGCCTGTTTGCTCACATGAGGCCCCACATGTCAGTGAAAATGCAAGAGGACCCACTGAATCTGCACATCTTTCACCTCGACGTGCTGGTGATGAAAAACAAATCCAAGAAAGATCTTTGGTGGACGCTTTTGGAGTTACTCAAGAGTAGTAAGATTCTATTTACAGTTTATCCCAAGATGCACATCTCGTGGCTTCAACTACCACTTTATTTTCTTTCATGACACGACCTGGATGCTGGATGTCCCACGTGTTGGCAAAAGGAGGAAGAACCCGACCAAATCTTCAGTTGTGCTCTTGGATTAGACTAGTTGTGCTAACTTAAAAAATTTATTGTGTACTCCCTCCGTTCCAAAATACTTGACTTCCATTTGTCCAAAAATGGATGTACCTATATACTAAAACATGTCTAGATACAAATATATTTTGACAAATAGAAGGCATGTATTGTGCAACGGAGGGAGTAGAATGGATGCAAGTTTTTGTATTGGGAAGAAGAGTACATCCATATATTGATAGAGCGCAATTTAGTAGATGTTCTATCACTTTTAGCTAGCACAGAGGCTATAGATGAGATTAGTGCACTTGTTGATACTCCTACTTGGTATGTGTGATGTTGCTTAGACGCAGAGAAAAACGGACCGGGGGAGTACTAGAATAAAGGCTAGACATGAGACTAGATGCGAGGAAGCAATGTCTACTTCTTTACACTCGAAGAAGAAAGAAGCACGCAAGATCGAGCCTCCATAGATCAACAATGAATGCATCGAGAAGGCACTAATCCAACTTACAGGAGTAGTAAAATGTATTCTTGTGGTTCTTGTTTTCTTTGGTCTTGCTTTTCTACTCAAAATTATCATTGGAGTTCGTGCAAAATGGAGGTCCATTTGGGGTCGTGCGTTGCAGTTGGCCTTACAAGTGGGACCGCAGTTAAGGAAACCGACTATCGGCAAACCCCTACCTCGCCTGCCGCGTGATGGTTGAGTTAGATAAACGATGAGGTTGAAGAGATTGCTCTAGCACGGACTCCAAGAAATATGGTGTCAGATGGAAGTCGTGCTGGTGGCGTGTGCCGTACTCCTGGACGTGAATGCTTGTTCTAGCCCATGCCACCCTACTACTCCTACTACTTACTATATAGTACTACTAGTATCGAGGATTCAAGGTGCTGGTTACGTAGTAGAGTACAATATGGCTACAGTAAAAACACCCGCACAACGCGCGAAGCATGTGAAGCTAGTACAAATAGTGTACTACTATTGTTAATTGGCCTCATCCAATAACCTGTTGCAATGCACGTACAATTATGTATTCGGAAAATATATTTTTGCCTCATCGCACCCCTCACTCACAGAAGCGACTCGAAAGCCATTCATAAATTTAGTAAGTTTATCACAGGCATATCATTTTATTACATACAACAGGTCATCAACCCACATCGACAATGAGGATACATTGTAAATACTAATGTTTTCACCACACAACAAATAACAAGCAATGAAATGAACTTCAAGTCAACCATTCCTCAGCGTTGGAAACGCTTGCTTTAAACCACAAGTGATTCTCTGGGACGGGCCATCCATTCTCGATCTGGAGACCAACGCTGGACTGATCATCCAGGCTGAAGCGGCCTACTATATCAGTACCAGGGTAGGGAACCACCAAAATGTCCGAGGTATAGACATAGTTGCTTCCCATAAATGGTAGTAACGTTGTGTCAAGAGCAGTTGGATCGCCTTTCACCATCATTGGATAGTTTTGTCCAAGGAAGAGCGAGTTTTCTCCAAGACTATCAATTCTGTACCAGGGAGGAGTTGGCGCTAGCACACTAGTATCCATCCCGAATACCATGCAACGGGTGTTGGAATAGGTCCGGAGAGTGCGACCATGGGAGACTACACCTGCTTCCTTAGCAGTAACATCATCAGTGGGCTGTATACACACGAGAAGAGGTGATCCATCGGAATTAGTTGCCAGGTGCCAAATAGTATATGGGCGCTGCTCGTCCTCATGCTCGTGATCATCACCATCATCATCTCCCCCTTGGTTATAAAAATCTTCAAGTATAGGTGGTGGAATGTTCGCAGGACCTTGGAAACACAAGAAGAAGGTTAATTAGTAAAGGGAAACTTGCTAACCCGCATGCATGTGGATGAAACAATTATAATTACGGTGGAAGACAAACATACCGAAACAACGACTCCATGCAAAAATAGTGCCACGAGTGGTGGCAGCAAACACAAGGCCCTCGTATTCAATTGCATCACAGTACTCATCCGTGTACAGAAACTGATTTTTGAGCAATATCCTCGAGTCAAACCAGCAAGGACGGCAACAAGCTTGTCGAAGATAGCAACAACTTCATAGTTGTTGTAATTCCAAGAGCGGTTGGGAACTCGAGAAATTGCTATCTTCCATAGAAGACAGTCACCATGATTGTATTTGAATGTGCGTACAATACCGCTGTGCTCATCCTCTAGGCAGTCTGCTGAGATTTTTGGAAGTGGAACCCGGTCACGAGTGTACACATTCACAAGTTCCCACTCGTAGTTGGACCCAATGTAAACAACCCAATCTCCATTTGCGCATGCCCAAGCCTTGCCCTCAAGCGATGGCATCTTAACATCATACGCATCATTATCCAGCGGCATCAACTTGCACAGGGTGAGGCCTCCGTCGTGACGGCGCCAGTCATCAGGGTCATGGCGAAGAAGGTAAGGGAGATCAAACCGCTCCTTGACTCTTGAGTTCCTTGTAATGATGTTATTAGTTGAGTCAAGAATGGGCTTGAACGAACCTGCCATGCTAGCCAAGGTGATGACGTCGCATCAATAATTGAGTTCCTCCACCACGTCATCTTTCAGATCGGGGCAAGAATAACGAGGTCGTTTCCGTCCTGTTCCCTCTATGGAGAAGATGATCGAACAATGGCAGAAGAAAGGGTGAAGGGCTGAAGGAAAATGGAGGAGGGAGAGGAAGAGCATGCGACAGCAGTTCCAAATCAAGAGGCAAAGGCGAAGAGTCAGTGGGCGGTTGCCAGTTTGCCATGGTTCATGAAGGGGCGCCCCGGCCTACACGTCGGTTCGGAAATACTCCTACTACTCGCCATCGTCTCACTTATATGTTGGAACGGCCAGTACTAGTAGTATAAAAAAGATATATAGGCTGGAGCTTCAGCACTTTCTTGCCAAGGGCTGCCCACTTGCTTCTCACACTACCACCCTCTCTTCAGGTCTAAAAAAGACGGCCCCTCTCTCCCTCCTCACCGGTGGTCACAGATCCGCCGGGGAAGAAAAGGACGTGCAGTGTTGACGCACTCGTCATCGGCGAGCGAGGTCACACACTGATGACAAGGCCGTCCTCTCAGACCTAGAGCCGCGCTGGATGGCCTCCGTCCCCAAGCTCGCTGCCGTAGTGTGTGCGGAGGACGACGACCACGAGCGAAGCCACTTCCCGCCGACCCTCAGGTATGCTACCTCTTTTCGAACCATACCCTTGTTCTATTGCCCCATCTGGCACGTCGTTGCATGTGGATCTTTTTCCACTCCACCATCTTCCCAATTTGCTATCCTCTGCTCTGCTCGCCACGCAGACGAAAACAATAATTTGCACTATTAAAGGAAACCCTACTTCATGCAGACTAATCCATGTCTGGGTTGAATATGGAAAGGAAGGGAGACTGTACTGTCCAAGAGAATAGGCATCGAACCCGCATCTTGGTTGAAAAGGGGAAAATCAGTAGCTAAGGAATGAGTCTCGTGTCTCTTGGTTGAAGAAGGGTAGAAAGGCATGACAACGCAGTAGAGAATGACCAGGTCGATCGGTTTGTTGTCCTCACATAGGAAAAAGGTGGCTAAAGAGAACAAAAGTGGGACGTAATCCACATATGCTGCCTGGATATTTGTTGCTCTGGGCAACCATACCTCCCTGACTACTCTGTGTCCGTGGAGGTACATCGTACTGGTGCGCCCACTGTCCGAATGGGCCTCCCATGCTCTTATTGCCACTTTTTTTGCTGTTAGTATAACACCAGCAGTCAAGTCAAGCAATGCTACTGCTAAAGTGAAGCCACATTTAATAACTAATGCCGCTCTCAGTCTAATGCCACCGATAAATTTAAGCAATGCCATTTAATGTCACTGGATTATTTCAGGGTTAGTTGTTGATTGTGGATGTATTGTTCCCTTTACATTTTGTCTAATGCCACTAGTATACAAATGCTGAAACTTGTTACCTTTACATTTTGTATTGTTAATTCTTATAGAAACCTTCCAGTGCTAGAGTTTATTGAAATCTATTCGGTAAAACCATTGTACTGTACCATGTAATAAACTAACTACACTACTGTTGCACTAGCCACTGGATTAGTGTATATTTGTAGTATTCGAATGGTGTAGAGTTCACTCGAATTATCCCGGTAAAGCTAGTCACACCTTTGTTAAAATTAATGTTCATTAAGTTATCGGAGTAGGTCTGTATGTTTGTCTCTAATACCTGTCGACTACATACCTAACACCATGATGTAATGTTAAGTCATTTCCTTTTGTATAGTGTCACTGAATTGTCAAGGCGGTGATGGCATTTTATTTTAGTAGAACTGCACAAAATTTGCTTAAAAGAAGAGGAAAGGTCAGGAATGGCTCAGTTTTTCAGAAAAAACTATGTATGCCTTCCTGACATCAGCCGTTGTTGCTTTATTTATTCCTTCAAATAGGTTGTTAGAAATAGTCTTGCTACCTTTTCCCATTAAGAAATTGGAATGCTTATATTTGTGAGTCTATGCTTCAACTAGTGCCACTTTTATAGTAATCACACTTTCAATATCTATGCAAACAGGGATGCTCGATTTTAGTGGAGCTGCACAAAAAGTCCAACTGGTTCAACATTAGGAGCATATTTTTTTCCAAACCTTTATATCCAATTGGTGGCACTATGAGCTGTTCATTACGAAGGTACATGGTTTGCTACTATCCTGCTGCTCTTTTTGTACTGTCATTAGATAGTAATACTAGTGGTTTGCTGGCTGCTTGATATGTTACTAGCTGCTTGATATTTGTGCAGACAGAGATGTTTGCCCGTTGCTATTTGGCAAACAAACAACGTGTCTGCAATTTTGGTTGAACTGCACAAGAGAATAGTATAGTCACTGCATGCAGTGCCATTTGAAAATAGACACAAAGATTGGATAGTCACTTCATGGACTGCAAAAAAGTAGTATTGTACTATTTACTGGCCAACAGTTGGTGCTTCATTGCTTTGGTCTGATTATACAATGGGCATCATTTTGCCTAAGTTAAAGTTTGTATTCCAAAAATAGTCTCGCGGTGTGATTGAGAGAAGACCAAATCATATTGTAGTGGATGTTCCTCCATCATGTGTGGTTCATTCTCATGGTTCCAGCTGTTGGTGAAACCACTTACGTTTGTAAGAGGAATTGTAGACTTCACAAACAAATTTGTCTTTCAGTCTGTACTGAATGTTGGCCAATAGAAGCATCCATGTTAGTAGGAAGAATAGATGTTTTTCTAGATCTTTGCTTTTGGAGTGACATATTTGTATATGATCTGTGAATCATTGAGATGCATTAACATGTTGATCTTATGTATGGGAATCGTACTAGTTAGTTTTAGTTGCGATGCAAGATCCGAAGTGGCTGATCTTTGCTTTTGGAGCTACATATTTGTATATGATCTATGAATCATTGAGATGCATTAACAGTTACTTATTTCTGTTCGCTCAGTGTTTACAAGTTACTGATCGATCACTAGCTAGCCTACAAATGCACTCCTGGCAGTTTTATTTGCGACGCAAGATGCGAAGTATGCCTACCTCTGAAGAAACTGACAAGCTACACTATCGATCCTACACAGATAAAAATGCCTACCTCTGAAGAAACTGACAAGCTACACTATCAATCCTACACGGATAAATAGCAGATCACGCACGTACTACCTCCGTTCTGGTTTGCAGGGCTCAATTCAAGAAACGACCTACTCGATCCTACACGAATAAATAGCGGATCACGCACGTACTAGTACCACCTTTCTGGTTTGAAGGGCTTAATTTAAACCTCTCACCAACCAAGGTACTCCCTCCGTCCGGATTTATTAGTCCCATGAGCAAAGCAGCAAGACCAAGGCATGGCAATAATTAACGGCATGCAGAAATTTAAGCCTAATTAATTCCAGCGATTTAAGTGGCTGCATGCGTGCCCTCGGCTGCGACTCGTTGCATACTGCTTCGTGTACTGCCTGCGAGTGATTCTGAGTGCCTGCATGCAGCCGGCCGTAATTAAGGCAGCTAACTGATACGAAAAAAGATACGCTTTAATTGTTGCGGGCTTTTTAAATTTGTGGAATCATTATTGACAAGGAGGGAGATGATTCGAGTGCACTTGTTTGACCGCCATGCCGGTGTGCGACCCAGACGGGACGGGACGGCACAGTCATAATTTCAGTTTCCCTAGTTTTCCACGGCAAACTGGTGCGCTAAGCCATTATGCATTGAATTCCGATGACCGTCGCGCTACCTTGCCCCTATAAGTACTGTTTCCCGGCCTTCTCCGGTGCCACCGTGACCCAACTCGCCATATCCTCATAAGCCCCCACCGGCCCGACGTTGCTCGCCACGTCCGCCATGCCCCCGCCCGTCCGCGGTAGGCGACGCCGGAGGCGGTCACCGCCGGAACTAGTGTTCGGTTTTTCACCGGAAGGCAGACGGAGGGAGGAGGCATTCTATCTGTCTTTAGATGGCAATGCACAGATCGAGGAGTTATTGGAGCGCGACTGCATGGCGGAGGAGCAGGAGTTGTTGGAGCGCGACCGCCTGGCGGAGGAGCAACGTATTGCCGATTTGCACCGCCAGCGGGACATGGAGCAGCAGCGCACCGACGCTCTGAGTCGCGAGCAGAGCGCCCGCAACTGGGCCGACTACATGGAGGCCGGCGCCCGGCAAATAGCCCTGGAGGTTGTCGGGCACGCACGCGTTCACGATGCCGATTTTTACTACCAGCTCGTCAAGTGGGTTTCCCGCTTGGAAGCCGAAGCTTCGGTGGACCATGCCGACATGGAAAGGGCCAACGCGCGCGAGCAACACACCCTATCGCAGCTCTTGCAAGTCCGAGGCGAGGCGCAGGACGCCGGTGCCGGTGTTTAGCGTGTACCACAGATGGCGGCCGGCATCATCTAGTTAGCTAAGAGTAAGTTAGTACTTGTTTAGTGGGAGTAGATAGTTAACTTGGCTATGATGGTTGTCAACGTGGAAGTTCAGTACTCTATATGTGGTTCAGACCTGTTACTTTGCTCTGAATGTTGAACTTTCCGTTTGAATGTATGGAATGGGTTGTTATTTTTTTAAATGGGTTGTATTTGTCCTCCATGGGTTTAGACGCTGACTTGTGGGCCTAGCAAGTTGACGCGTACACAAACAGGAGATGATTGTACGTGGAGAGGATGACAACAGGGACCCGTAGAGGTCATGGCAGTATGCAAGCAAGTGCCTCATTATTTCAAGCCAATAAAAAATGGCTCCTCCTAGTGGATTTCTGACATCTTGGTCCCATGCCATTGTCAACGTAGTCAATAAACGAGAGAATCACACAATGAGCGGCTGACACCAGGGACCCAGCAGCTCGCCCATTTATTTTTGTTTTGGGTTAATTTGATAAATGCCTCCGAGAAATGCCACTGCAATTTCCAAACTTTGAAAAATGCCATTTCTAGTGGCATTTTTCGAAGTCTGGAGTGGCGTTTTTCAAAGTTTGCAAACTGCAGTGGCATTTTTCAAAGTTTGCAAAAGTTGCAGTGGCATTTTTATGAATCGCCATAATTGGAATGGCATTTATCTAATTTGTTTTTGAGACGGAAGCAGGGTGTCAACTGGGCTGTGCAGGACACTCTGGCCTGTCTAGACAGCCTTTTCTTTTATGTTTACCACAGAACAGCGCAGTAGTTTTTTTTTCTTTCTGAAAATGGCTAGCCTAGTTTTTTTGTGATTTGTCAAGTAAGTCGCTTTATCAGGCCTGTTGGGCTGCAAATCTTTCAAGACGAGGAGAGCTTCATTCGGCTGGCCGAGAAAATGGCCTATCAGTAATGAGAAATGGGATGTACATTTTTAAAACACATCAAACCGGCAATTAGTTTCAAATATCATTTTTTCATTTCGAGATTTTAAATTGCATTGATTTTTATGTGTGGACAATTTATTGGATTTTATATTGATATACATTTATTTTTAAAATCAGTCTGAAAGTGACTCGAAATTTTGGGATTAAAAACAGTTCAGACCGCACCGTCATATGCAAAATTTCGTATAATTTTTTAACCGTGCCCACAATATGGGTTGTAATGCTAACAAAAAGAATATGGGCTCTAAAAAACCCGTAAGAATTAGCAAATGGGCTTTAAACTATTTGAAATAATGGCAGATGGGTTATATGCAGTTTTCCACAAATTTGAGGCTTTCCACAGATGGCATGTATACTGTTAGATGTCCAATCAACGGTCGTCGTGCTTCTTCAATCTCTGCTCTTCCTGCTGCAGTCGCTCAAACAAGCGTCGGCTGTACTGCCTGCTCCCTCCTCCACGCGGCCGGTTGTGCTGCCGCGCAGGCCTCACCGCCCCATCGTACTCCCATCGCGGGCCTGGCCATCCCTCTACTCACCCACAGTCCCACACCTGCTGTTATTCTCCGGCGACGGCAGACGAACTAGTAAACCCTCGTACAGTCGTACTCCCCTCCGCATGGGAAACAACTGCCGAGTCTTCCCTGCCTCCGTGTCGTTCCCTTCCTAGGCCTCACCGTCGTCCACCGCCCTGGTGCTCTCGGCGTGGCGTGGTCAACGTGGTCAATGATCGACATGCATCTGAAGTGGATTGTACTTGGAGAGGCTGATAGCTGGGTCCACGGCCACACGCAAGGAAATGCCTCATTATTACGCGCAAAATAATGATTCCTCCACCTGACATCTGGGATCCACCGAAAGGGCCTCTGTATTTCGCGGAAAAAACGTTACCGCCGCTGACAGCTCGGACCCTCCAGCTATATCTTCGCACGCAAGGAAGTGTCTCCTTATTACGCCCAAAAAAAAGAATACTCCCCATACGATGTCCACTAAGTTGACGGGGCCTATTAAGTTGACGGGGACGAAGGGCTTTGTCAACTTAGTCAATATATGCACGATTCCGCCGTAGTGCTTCTTCAACCTCTGGTCTTCTTGCTCCAGCCGCCCAAAGCAGCGCCGGTCGTGCCGCCTGCTCCTGCCTCCCGTGGCCGGCTGTGCTACCGCAGAGGCCTCACCGCCTCCATACTACTCCCACCGCTGGCCAGGCCATCCCTCCACTCCACTCACCCACACCCCCTGTTATTCTGCGGCAACGGTAGCATAGCCAAACCAGTGAACCCTCGTACTCCTCTTCGCGTGGGCATCCACTACCGTGTCTTCCCTGGCTCCGCGTCGTCCCCTTCCTAGGCCTCGCCGTCGTCCACCACCGTGGTGCTCTCGGTGCGGCATGGTCAATGTGGTCAACGACCGAATTCCATCGGAAGAATACTGTACGTGAAGAGGTTGACAGCTGGGTCCACGGCAGCCGCAAGGAAGTGCCTCCTTATTATGCGAAAAATAATTATTCCTCCACCTGACAGCGGGGACCCACCGGATGGGCCACCAGTATTTCACGAAAAAAATGTTTGCCCCTGACTGCTGGGACCCACCCGACGGGCCATCGTATTTCGCGAAAGAAACGTTCCCCCTGCTGTCAGCTCGAACCCACCGGAATTGCCTCCTTATTACGCACAAAAAAATGAGTAGCCCCCTGCTAGCTGGGACCCACCTTTGTGGGAGTATGACTTGTGGGCCTACTAAGTTGACGGGGACGGAGGGCTTTGTCAACTTAGTCAATATAAACGATTCTAGCTCCAGTGACCGTATGATGTCCATCCAACAGTCGTAGTGCTTCTTCAACCTCTGGTCTTCTTGCTCCAGCTGCCCAAAGCAGCGCCGGTCGTGCCGCATGCTCCTGCTTCCCATGGCCGGATGTGCTGCGGCGGAGGCCTCACCGCCCCCTACTATTCCCACCACTGTCCAGGCCCTGCGGCGACAGCAGCCTCATACCGCAGCCGAACCAGTGAACTCTCGTACTCCTCTCCGCGTGGGCTTACACTGCCCCGTCTTCCCCGGCTCCCCGTCGTCCCATTCCTAGGCCTCGCCATCGTCCACCGCCCTGGTGCTCTCGGCCGGCGTGGTCAACATGGTCAAAGAACGACTTCCATTGGACGTGGACTGTAAGTGGAGAGGCTGACAGCTGGGTCCACGGCTGCAGCAAGGATGTGCCTCCTTATTACGCGGAAAATAATTATTCCTCCACCTGACAGCGGGGACCCACCTGGTCGAAGTGTACGTAGCGTTGTCATTCTGGTCACGAACGTGTACGTACATACTGGTCGATGTAGAGGCGCGCACGTGTCGTAGTAGAGGCGCGCACGTGTCGTAGTAGAGGCGCGCACGTAGTATGTACACGTACGTACAGCGGCAAGGGTGCAAGAAAGAAAATACGGCCACATACATACATACGGGCAGGGTCTCGAACGCCTACTCGCGCATACGTACATGGCTGGGTCGGAACGGAGAAACAGCATCATCGTCGTGTTCATGGGGAGCCAACCGGCTGGGTCGGAACGGAATGCATGGTCGTGTTCATCGGGAGGGCTTGGACAGAACAAGCGATGGAAACGAGGCCTGGCATACCGCAGAACAGAGGAAATAGACCTCCTACATTCGGAACAGGGTCCTGTTGATCGGGAGGGGTGTGGCGTACCGCAAAACAGAGGAAACGAACCTCCTACGGTCGAAACGGGGGTCCTTTTGATCGGGAGCGGTGTGGCGTACCGCAAAACGGAGGAAACGGACCTCCTACGGTCAAAACGGGGGTCCTTTTGATCGGGAGGGGTGTGGCATACTGCAAAATGGAGGAAATGGACCTCCTACGGT